>NW_008481860.1:94411-155420 GCF_000524495.1 Plasmodium inui San Antonio 1 | reverse complement strand
AAACGGCCTTCATTATTATCTCAAAAGTATTGAGAACAGATACACGACAATTGCTGACTTATAAGTATTCACCCAAGAGGAATCTTTGTTTACAGAATCTTTTTATGAAGCACTTTTCTATATCGAACTTTCCCAAATCATCGTTGAAGTGTAAGATTTCGTACCTCGATTTTTACTGTTTTTTTTTAACTCAGAAACCGTGCATCAAATTCGACTTCCACGTGGTGATGAATTTGATAGAAACTGTTGTTAGGATTATAGAGTATCTAGAAAAAAGGGACGAGAAAAACCGAATTTTTAACTACATTCTGAATGGCCATGTTCCTCGTTCGTGTTCAAAGGATGCCCGAAATGGAGACCCTTATGATCGAAGAAATCTGAGCTTCCTTTATGAGAAGAAGCCAAACGATGGCGTGCACCAGGCGCATCACGAGTGGCAGAGTATTAAGAAGAATTATTTGGAGGAGAACGACGGGGAGGCATACAATTGCGGTACGAACAATGGTTATGTTAACCATTCAAATGTAGGTGAGAACTGGCAGACTCCCGCTAATAAGAATGGGACGGAAGGCGAAAATGTTGTCCATAAGAAAAACTTGAACGATGAGGTAATTCTTTTGGAAAGGCCGGTTTGGAATGGTAATAGTAGCGAGGTGAACAAGCAAAAAAATAAAGACCTAAAAAATTTGTATGAAAAAATTAAGAAAAAAAGTAGAGATTTCTCCATTTTGTATAGTAAGAAATCCGACACCAAATTGGATAACCTGAATGAAGAGCAGAGCAAAGATGTAACCACTGACGACATAGCTAATAATTCGGCAAATCACACTGACAACATTTGTAGGCATTTTAAGGTTTACGCGAATGATAAAAATAATGAGCACCTCAGTGGAATGGATGAGCAGTTGCACTGTGAAGATGCGACCAGGACGAAATCCTCCAACTCGTATAATTTTATTTATTTTAACAGCAAAGTGACGGTTCTTGATAATGACAAGGCTGTTCTGGCCAAACGTGTTAGTCTACATGGGAATGATGAATTCTATGTACAAAATAAAGATGTGTTGCATAAGCCCTCAGAAGGCTATAATTGCCACATGGTTCCGACCGACGTTGTGGAGATTAAATCCGAACGAGGAGAAAGCTCTTACGTAGATCAAAACTGCAAAGAGAAAGACGCAAACGCCCCTATGAGGGGCCCCATAAAATATGGAGTTTCACGCGACAGCTCAGGGGACCCAGCTGTGACTTTGTGTAACGGAAAAATGGAGAAAGAGGCGGAGGTATTGGAAGAGAGGGCCATGGATAGTAGTAGCAACCTCAATAACGAAACCACCAGCAATCTCTTAGAAGAGGAGGAACAGAAGCGCAAAAATTGCCTAATGCACAAGTGTACCTCGAGTTACATTTCCACCAATTTTGAGAAGTTTAAAATGGAAAATTCAGCAAAAGGGAGTATGGATTTTAAGGCTGCGAAAAATAATTTGGTTCAAAAAAAGAAAAGTTTGTTAAGACGTCATGTTAAAAATTTAAGCGAATTCAAAAGGAATACTGCAACTAGTGATGGAAAGACGTCGAATGTCAATGCAAAGGCCAGTCATGCGAACTGTTATCAGGAATTTTATTTCAATGGTAAAGAAAAAAAGGATGAGGAGAAGAAGAAGTACGGGAGCACGTCTGTCCATGAGAATTTCATAGTGGTACCTGTTGTTAGCGCGGATTCGGTTCCCATTAAGAATAAAAGGAAAAAGCTGGGGAAGGAATTTATTAAGGAGCACTTTTCGCAGAATCCTAATGCAAAGGGGGATTTCGCGTGTGAGCACATATCAGATGGGAACATTGCAAATCAGCACACTGCGAATGAGTTCTTTGCGAAGGAGCATCTGGCGAAGCTACAGTTTCTAAAGGAAGATTACAAGACGGTTATTGAGTTTTTTCTGTATTTCATGACCTTCGTGAGGATTTTCTTCAGCCACCAGTTATACAAATATTTGCTAGCCACCATGAATGCCCAAATAAATAAAAGGAGCGTGTACTTGTACAATCGGTGCATCCACATTTTAGTGAATTTTCTGTTTAGCAAAGATAAGGACTTATCTGTTAAGGCCGAAAGCACTCTGCGGTTTTTGATTGTCATTAATGAGCACGATAAGGACCCGGGGCTGAACGACAGCGCGGTGAAGAATTCTGCGAAGAGTGGCAAGTGTGTGGATAAAATTTCCGGGAGAAATGGCGACCCGTTTCGTGGCAGCAAAATGATGAATATGAACAAGAATTTTACAAATGTATGGAAATTAAATAAAATCGATTTGAAATTATACTTAAAGTCGATACTATGCAATTTGTCATATGCCCTACGGAATAACGGTTTCATTTTGAGCAAAAATTTTATTATTGGTCTTAGCAAAATATATTCTTTTTTTCCCCAACTGTTTTCGTCTTATCTGATCAACGGATTTGTTCAGTATGTAAAATTTTGGAATGACAAATGTGGAGAGGATAAATTTGTGCACAAAAATTTTGAACAGGTGATGGAAGTTTTTTCGAGTTTTTTTACCAGGTGTAGATTAACGTACGACCAGTTTAAGGAAATTATTGATTTGTTGTTTGGTATATTTAGCCGCACGCAGAAGGGGAGTACCATTTCTCTTCCCCATTTGGACGAGTTAAACGGGTTGAGGAACAGTGGAAAATCGGGCAACGGCGCGTGGAATCGGGAAAATAATTCTGCAACTAATACTGAGGGAGTGTCGATCATTCCTCACACCATCGCGGAAGTGAATGGGGTTGGTCATTCCGTTTACGTAAGCATGAATAAAAATGTAGTGATAAGCACAAATGGAATTGTGTACAATGAAAGTTCCCCTGTGGCGAAGGGCAAGAACGAATTTGGTACAAATGTCCCTGGCGTGGAAGTGCTCGGGCGAGGGAACAACACGAGCATTAATAATGTCGGCAGTGGATCGAATGAGAAGGTGAACAATGGGACGATGAACAATGAGACAAATTTATCGAACCAAAAGAAGATACTTGAATATTTCATAACGAATTGCAGTAACAATGAGAACAGCCAAATGAACACTTTATGCATGCGTACGTTGACTTTGCTCTGCTCCAACAATCACGAACACGCGATGAAGTACTTTATCCAGCAGAGGCATAACCAGAAGGTGTTTTCCCATTTTGTTTCCACGCTAAGGGTTAAAAATCAAGTGGGGTTTAGAAAATACATTTGTAAGAAAATTCCCGTCCTTGTTAATATTCTGTTAAGATTTATTTGCGATTTTAAGCCGAATGAGTTTCCGCTGCGTGTGTTTAGCACATATCTTTTTAGTGTCAACGATGAGGATTTACGGGAAGTAATTTTGTACGATTGCTCTAGGATGAAAGAATATGCCGATAGAAATATTGACAGCAATTTCAGGGAATATACGTCCCCACATTTAATGAGGGGCGAACCCATTGGGGAAGGAACAAATGGAGATGCTCAAAGTGGGAAGTACAACCAAGGAAGTCAGCTAAGGTCCATCCCAATTATAAACGTCAGTAATTTTCTTGTGAACCTTTTCAGCGTTATAAACGTTCTGCATGCGGTACTGTTGTATGAACCATCGTGGTTATTTCTCAATTTTTACGAGGACCGAGTTCGGAAGAATATACCGAGCCTAATCGAGGTTTTGTACTTGTGTTTAATCCATTTGATTAGTCAGTATTTGTCATTGGAGAACACTAATTTTTTAACCTTTTTACTGAGCCGAGAATGCAAAAAGTGCGTTAAGATATTGATTCTGTTTTTTAATTTTTCCCGTGATTTGCTCAGGTGCGTAGTGCTAGACTGTGTTCCGCAGCAAAATGGTGTGACGCCTAGCAAAGAGCGTACAACGTTAGTGTCGAGCAAGAACGGCACCAGGGATGACATCCTATACAACAGTATGAAGTATAATAGTTACCTGTTTTTCCTGAGAACCAATTTGCTCATCATACTGGCGTTCATCGTATGTACAAATAGGGATGAAGATTACAGCTATTTGCACACGTTTTTTAAGAGGTGTACAAAGAAAGGATTGCGATTTAGGGAAAAACGATTTTTATTTTTTACAATCGTGCGTATTTTGCATAATTTTGACGCACCCATTTTGGGCCCATTTTTTGAAACCGCCTTACGGTTTTTTATCGTGCCTGTACTGAAGGAATATATCAAGAGAGCCCAAAAGGTGAGGCACATCTCCTTATCGGACGAAAAAAGTGAATCAAACTGTAGTACCTCTGATACAGGAATAATCAGTAGATTACAGCGCAATAGACTCCTCATGAGTGTACACGCGAAGTTGTTCACGCAAGCGGACACGAATCAGATTAGCCGAAGTGAGAAAAGCAATTCATTGAGAACTGATCACAGTTGTAGGAGTAGTTTCTTTAACGCTAATTGGTACTATAACACAAATGGGGGAGTTTCAGCCATCTACAATAATGTCAGGGCAGGGAACAATTACGATTACACGGGGGACGCAGGCTATTGGAGAGATCAAACTGGTGCATATGCCGCGAATAGCAATGCGTACGTTAATTTGGCGAGGAATAACATATGGGCATCGGCGTTCATTAGAAAACCACAGAATTGCACGTTTGTACATAATTTAAATGACAACAGTTGTTCAGGTAACGCAAATAATGAGTACTGTTTGTTCTATATGTCGATTCATGGCGAAAGGCAGAATGTGCAGCTTTATCCTTTTTACAACCACAGTTTGTTTCTTAGTATAAATGAAATTCTTTACGCGCTTAAGGCCCTACTAGGAAGGGGAGCTCATTCGAAAGATGTCATCATACACAAGTTGAGCATTAGCAGAATGGTTGTACAACTGGTCAGAAGGATAAAATGCGAGAAAAGCAAAATGATAATGCTGAGCTATGTAAGAAGGTTTAACAAAGCGTATCTGAATTTTCCCTGTGATGATGTAAAGCAGTTAAGCATTCGCAACATTATCAACGCGTGTAAGTGTAGCCGTAATGCCTATTTCAACGATTTGAACCATTTGACGCTGATTTATCCGCATTTGCTTTATTACTGTAAGACTGAAGAAAATGTTCTAATGAAATTAAATTTAAAGGCGCTAACAGAAATAATATCCAAGAGGAGAGAACATGGAAAGTATTCCAGCAAGGGGGATATTTTACTTCGCCAAATAAAAAGAAGCCACGTGCATTGCTATTACTGTAAGGTTTATAGTGCAAAACGGGTCGTGAAAGATAATAGGAAACGAAGCCTTTGTTACCCCCATGCGGATAGCTTCATTAGCAAATTAGCCATGAGTACACAAAATAGCAGACATCTGTTCTACAAGAATGGGCATATAAAAAATTACACCTTATTGAACCATAGAGGGATCATTCTGGGCTATCTTAAAAAGGACAAAACTGTGTTTAATAAAATCCACATTTTAGAAGTTGCATTGGGTCACAAGTACGATTTTTTTAATGTATACCCCTATGTGATAGCCTCAATTTTTAAGAATTTCGAAGAAATGACTAGTCGTGTATATATCAATGGGAAGAAGAAATCCCTTTTGATTCGCGCCTTAAGTGTTGCACTGACATTTATAAAGTTCAATATTTTCTGCAACTCCGTTCATAAGTTGTTTAGTTTGGTAAATAATGACCTAGTTCTCAGGGAAATTGATCCCCTAGCAATGCACGACTTGCAGGTGTGGAACAAATCGCAGGAGCGGAACAAGACGGGAGTACCTAATGGAGAGAATATACACAATGGAAAAAGTGATCCTCCACCATTACGCGAATTGCGAGCTAAACAAAAGGTCCCTAGTGTAAAAAAGGCGAAGCGTGATGTGATCGAACAAAACGTGAACATTGGGCAAAAATCGAGAAACCGGAAGAGAGAAGCTATCACTGAGCGTGACAGTGGATGCATTTCTGTACACATACGGGAGGGGAAGAAACAAATTGGTAATAACAAGGGGGTTGTAGCTCTCCAGGGGGATTATGTCCCAAAGGAAAAATCGCCCGGAAAACTGTCCAAGATGATGAAAGCCATGTTAAACTATTACGTAAAAACTGGAAACGATGACGAGAAAAGGCACCTCTTCCTCATCGGCCTTGTGAACGTAGTTAAGAAGTACAATCGGATATACGTTAACTACAGCATATTAAATGTACTAACAAATTTAATTATTTCGAGCCTCATGCAACGTGGGGATGAACTACAAAGAGCCAACATGACGAATAAAATTTTGAGCATTCTTGAAAATATACTGAGAATTAAGAATAGTGTAAAGATAAAATATGTAGATGTGTACAAAACGCTCATCTGTTTTTATTCTATAAATTGCACTACCAGGGAGTATATCAGGAGGAGAAAAGGAAAGGGTGGAACTAACCACGAAATGTGTGATGATGGTATGTTACAGAATTTACTTCACAATATTATTACCTTGGAAATGCAGAGCAAGAGAAGCCAAAATGGCGAAGTAGCTGTGCGTAATTTCAGTGCACGATCCAGTCATTCCAACGAAGGAGCAGTTGCAAATGAGGACGGTGGTGGGACGGAAGATCAGGTAAGTGCCTTTTCCTGCACAAACCAATGGACATACAGTTTTACGAATAATTCTGAAGAGAGAGAATCCTTTAGTGGATTTTCAAAAAAGGAAAAATTGCCCAATGACAGTTTTGTCGATGATACTTTCAGCAGAAATGAAAGGTGTTCTATTGCGAAAAATTTGCAAACGAATTATTTAAACGAAGAGACCCTAACCATTGCCCCCAATAGTTTCAAGGGTACGGATAAGAACGGAAAGGATATTGCTGACAAGTCGAAGATGGTTAGCACTTTGAAGAATGCTCTACTGAATGAGATGGGAATAGGCAATGCGAGAAAAATGTATATGGTGAATGGCAACTTTTCCACTGAGGAGAAGCATGCAGAACAAATTAGCAACGCGTACGAAATGATAAATAAGGGATATGGTATGACCGTGGTGAAGACAATTTATAGGGTTTTAAAAGTTCTGATGAAGTATTCGAATAGGAAAAGCATTTGCAAAAATTTGCACATTCTATGTTGCATCTTCTTTTTATTACTCAATTTTGATAACAAGAGGGTGGAAAGGGCCACTTTATTATTAATAAATCACATCGTAATAACTCACAGTCTGTTCGTGGACAATTTTCGCAGCATAATCAATAGAAGTACCCCCCAAGGGAGGAAGAAGGGCGATCCGAGTGAACCTAGCCAAACAGGTGTTAATCTGGGAACACATGACACGAAGAAAGATCCACATTTCATGTTTAATAACCAATTTGAAAGGGAACAAGATGTCACCGGTAAAATTCAATTTTTGCATGAAATGTTGATTAATCTATGCCTTAGGGGCATGGACGCGTATAGGAAGAACAACAGGACGTATTATATTGATAACACGCTCTACGTAGAGGCAAAATTAGAAACGAGTCTCAACATATTTACATTCTTCTGTCAGATTTATGATAGAAATGGAAGGAATCAGTACGCACAGTTGATTAGGTTTTTCATTTTGGAATACCTAAAGAGGTTGAGATGCATCGCTTGTTACTGTTTGAGGAAGAAGAGAAGAATGGTTACCCTGAAGCAGTTGCTTTTTTTAATAAACACGAATCTGCATTTAGTAGATAAGAAGGAAGCTATACACTTCTTGGAAACCATGCAGTCGTTACTTCTGTTGGAGTCCAAAGATGGTTCCAGTTTTCATTTATTCATTTTGAATATGAGTGAGTATCATTTATCGGATGTGCACAAACCTTTGGAAGGAGCGATGGACAATTTTTGCGCAGACGTGATGTCCGACCGTTCTACTTGCCCGTCACACATAGAGGAAGAAGAGAAGGAGCACAGAATTAAGCAAAAGGCGCAAGTGGAAGAAATAATAAAAGAACTGAGTGATAAAAAGATGAGCAGTTTTCATATCAGCCACTATATCAAGTATATAAATAGTGTGCACGATGGAGCAGGCACATGGCATTATGTGCACAATTATAGAATAGCGAGCAGATACTGTCTTTCCAAGGACAGGATAATATATGAAAGGAGAAGAAAAAACTTCATGAGGAGCAAAATCTGTCGTGATAACATGAACCATAGAGAGATGATCAACGATCTGTATGCACGTTTGTTCTGTAGGGGGGGTGGTAACAACTGTGCGGTTGTTTCTCATTTAAACAGAAATGTGCAGGTACGAGATGTTCAAGGGGGGGCTAAAAATGGTGTACAAGATGGTGAAAAAAATGATCAAAAAAATGATCAAAAAAATTACAACAAAACGGCGGTTGCAAACCAAGTTGTCAGCCCCCATGTGAAGGGGATCACAAAACTGAAGAAGGAAAAGAGAAGAAAACGATTTTACAAAAGATTGAAATGTTATGATGACATCTTTGAGGCGTACACCATTGAGGAAAATCTATGTAATGATTTATTTTTGTGCAAAAAGGAGAAGAAGCTGAAGACGTTCTTGTGGTCGTGCAGGAAAAATGAAAACGTAGGCATATGCCTATCTTCGGAAGAGAAGGCACATTTAATTAGAAACTTAATCATCTTTGATTATTCGGATGACTATCACTGTTATGTAAAATATTACGACATATTACTGTACTTTATTAAAAGTCAAAAGGAAACGTATTCTGAGAGGTACCACATTATCGATTTGAAGAATATTTTTTTAAGGCACCTACTGCCGAACATTTTAAGGGGGACTTTTTCGTTTATTCCGAAAGTTAGATACACCTGTACGAACCTTTTTCAGAAATATTTTCTCCCCAACGAGCTGTTTGAGTCCATTTGTTTTTTATTTAAGAACGACTATTTTAAGCATATCATTGATAAGTATTTCGTGAGCCTATTTTTAAATTTGCTATTTTCGTTCTTTAAGCACAACGTGGATACGTATGTGTACTTGAAGAAGCGAACGCAAGGCTTAGTGCCCTTTTTGTGCAAGCGGAAGTGGGAGAACGGGGGAGCCGCTACTAATGGAAGGGTTACTGATGGAAGTGTTAGTGATGAAGCGATTACTGAGGGAGCTGTTACTGATGGACTGGTTTGTGCAAACGCGGCGAGGCAAACATGTGAGAAAACGAAGAAAAAAAAAAAATGTTTCAAGGCAAGGGAGACGTGCTCGGCTATCAACATGGAAAATTACAACAGCGATTTCTTCACGTGGAGACGCTACTTAACCAAATACTGCTCCGAACAGCAAACTTTCGTGAACAAGTGCCAAAAAAAGTTCATAAAAGCCAAATATTTATTTAAACCAATTTTGAGTTTGATAAATATTTTTAAGGAATACTGTAGATCGGTGTGGATAGACCTGTTTGCGCAATTGTTCAATTATTTTAATAGCGAACAAATTAATGAATTAAATTTTTGCATTGTTCAATTCTTGTACAACTATATCACCTTCATTGAAGCATCTTCTAATAATGATAAGATGTGCATGTCGAGAGAGGCGAATGACAGAGGCGCCTCTACCTTTGGCAGCAGTTGGAGGAAAAACAGAACTTTTCAAAATAATGTGTATGGAAATGACTATAACGTGAACGTGCTAGAAACTACCTTGACGTGCATATTTAAGACCCGCATTATACTGTACGTTCCCACGGAAATAATTTTATACTGCGCGAAGAACTTTTGTACGTATGAAATTTCCAAGTGTATGCTACAAATGTTGTTGTTTCATAATTTGAGGAAAATGAAGAAGTTGGCTAGTCGCGGCGAAGTAGAAAATGCAGCCCCGATTGAGGACACCAATGAGAAGCAGGCAACAGGTGCAAACACATTCGGCACTCAGAAACCAAGCAGGAATAAAAATAAGAAGCAAAGCGAAAGTACAACTGTTAATAACGGCGGAGTCCCAAATGACCGAGTGCAGAACAGATTGACCATTGGCGCTAAAAATGAGGACCCCGTTTACGCAATGAAAAAAAGTTACAACAGCTACAAGCAAATCATCAACTGTTTAATCGAGATAAATAGCGACTTGAATGAACGTGACAATGTGTACGCCCTGAGGACATATTATGTGAGGAACATTGAATTATCCAAGTCTCTCTTTTTTAACCATTACAATTTGTACTACAAAAATGAATATTCCTATTTGAAGCATTTTACTAGCTATGAAAATCTGAACTTAACAAAAGAAGAATTAGATATTAACAGAATGAATTGGATCGACAGTTTGAAATATTTTAGTAAAGTATCTTGTATCGAGAGCTACATGAAATTAATGCAGTTGAGGGAGGAAATGAAAAAGAATGGAGACTCCAAGTCATCCCAGTTGAAAACCTGCGTATCGTTGTCAGAGGAAAGAAAAGAAGATCCAATTGTGCTCAGTTGCAACTACGAAACATTGAGCAGGAACTACTTAACAAATTTGAATAATGTGTACTGTATAATAAAGGACAATTTGAAATGTATCCACGTGCAGGATAACGTGGGAAGGAACATCGCGAAAATCAGCAGTGAAGTTAAAGGTGATGGGGTGAACCCGGTATGTGCGGCGGGAGAACCCCTGAAGGAAGAGTCCCACAAGGGCCAAAGTGCGGGAAGTGCCCATAATCGCGATAGCGGCACTACAGCGGTTGTAACTGCGAAGAACAATATGGCGCCTTTGAAAAAAGACAATGTCAACTCGAGAAGATCGCGAAGAAGAAAAACCAACAGCCTAATTAGGTTAAAGTTTAACAAATCGGAAGACGCGAAAATACAAACAACCATTCACGATTACTTTAAGAGCAATAAGAAAACCTTATCAGAGAACCAGGAGGGGGGAACGCACATTGAAGGGTATAACAAGGAGGGAGAGAATGTGGCTAAGCAGACGAGTGAAAAATGCCCGAGTTGCGGGGAGAACGCACACGATGGCAAAAGCAGACCTAGTAGCAGGACAGACATAATAAGTGATAGCAAAATGAATAGTATTACCAGTGGGCGTAACAAGTGTGACGGGGCCATCGATCCTAATGACGCCCACAGCACCAGTGAGAATATCCGAAATGATAACTACGGCGCCCGTTACGACGGTGGTTTCGGCGGTTTCGGCGGCGAAGGGGACGGTAATATTGCCCATTTGTTGAAACGTTTAAGTCGTTCCGATGAGGGGGACCACACAAGGACCATCGTGCATTCCTACTTGGAAAAAATAATCTACAAGTTACAAGAAAATAGCAACACAATTGTTGAGAGCATGCAGGGGAGCGAAATCATCGAAATTGACGAGGCATTCGTTGAAAGGAACGTTGAAAGGAACGTCGAAAGGAACGTCGAAAAGAATATCGAAAAAAACGTCGAAGGGAATGTCGAAAAGAATATCGAAAAAAACGTCGAAGGGAATGTCGAAAAGAGTCTTGAAAAGAATGTCCAAAGGAATGTCCAACAAAGCGAAGAAGCGAAGGTGGGAGCAAGCGCAGATCCAGGAGCGAATGCGTTCGGAGAGATAGTGTCGGAAGAAGGAAACGCATTGAGTGAGTGTAAACATTTTGTGAGCAACGTGAATGACCAATGTAGTGCATTCCTTATGAAAAAGTTCAAATTCGATTTGAAGAGCAAACACATAAGAACAGTTAAAGAAAACATAGATGATGGTATGAATCTGCTAATTAACAAAGTGAGGCAAATGTGCAATTATAAGAACAACAATTTGACCCTTCTATTTGCACACGCGGAACTGTTTGAACATGCGCAAACGAGCATAGAAATAATAAGGGAGAACTCGCTAAAAAAGAAAGCAACACAGAAGGAAGAAAATGAATTGCAGCTGATATGCCTATTGCATAATCTATTTATGATGTGCAACAAGGACACTTCTGTGTACGTTTATGATGACATCCACAATATGAAATATTCCTACCGGTGGAAGCTTCTGTTTTTAAAAATCTGTAAAATTTTTATGGATAAATGTGGTTTGTTCCCCTTTTCCAACGTTGGTTGTACCGAAAAGTGGAGTGGGAAGTGTAAAAACTATCACTTATTAAATTTGATGAAGAAGATGAGAGAGATGAACAGTATGTCGTACAATTATTTTGACAAGCTTTATGAGAATTTTGTGCACAAAGGTGGTAGTAACGGAATAAACATGAGCAGTAGCAGTGGAAATAGCATTAGCAACTATGGTAGTAAAAGGGGTGACAGAGTGCTGGATGCCAGATGCAGCTACATGTATAACATCGAAATCATAAAAATGAATTTAAAGAAATTAATCAACAGTAATATTTCAAATAATGGCTATAATATAACACATAACATGCTGGAGAAGTACAACGGTATCGTCTGTGATGAAACCGAATTGTGCAGAAAGAGAAACTACTATAAGAGGGAGAATAAGGCAACCATATCCCATGAAGACAATTATCTATACATTCGAAATATGGAGTACGAATATTTCAACATATGTATTAATTTGCGAAAGTTGGGGAAGAATACCTTTCTTCACAAAGTTGTAAAGAAGCTCAAGTGCTACATTAACTCACTTAATCTTATTAACACATTTGACTTTGACTCCCTGCCAATGGTCAGCTATGAGAAATTTCGATGTGAGTTTTTCTATCTAAAGGGAAAGATTCTGTGCAACTTGAATAAAATTATTTTATTTTTGTATAGAAATAATTTTATTGAGAAGAATTCCAAGCTGAACTGTGACAGATGCAGGTATATGTGCCAGGATATCGCAAGGGAAAATGAATCAGACTATGCGCAGATCAGTAATGATATAGTTTGCCCAGGACTGGGTACCCCTCAGAGGACGGAGGAAGAAAAAAGTCTGAACATTCCCAGCGCTGTTGTTAGTAACAATGATGGATGCAGCCGGAGTCACACAGGGGATAACAAAAAAAAGAAAAAGAGAAAAAAAGGTACAGGTGCTGCCAACGAAACGTCCAACCCATTGCAGGAAGAAATATTCCACAGTAGCATTGATGAGGAAAATAACGAAAAAACCGTCGATGATAAAACTTTCAAAAGGAAGAAAAGAAGTAAAGTCATCAAAGAAGCTAGCGAAACCACAGAAGATAGTGAAAAAAAGAGCGTACTACAATCCAATGGCGAAAGTCCTTTACAGGAGAAGGAGATAGATAGCCAAATCGAACTGAGCGACTGCAGAGAATCGAATAAGGAGGAGAAAAAGATAGCGAAAAAGGGAGATATAAAAAGGCAACAGACGAAAAGCAACGGCGAGTACACCTACAAATGTGACCACAAAAAGTGCTACCTATTCGATGGAAATTTAATTGAGGAGTGCTTTCTCTCTTCCCTCAAGATATATCCACTGGAAAACAATTCTTGGGTGCTGTGGGGTGACTACTGCAAGAAAGCTTTTAAGGAGAAAAAAAACATATCATTCTGCTTAAGCTCCATAATTTCCTATTTGATATACTCCAGCCTGAATACACACGAGGGGTACTACCACCTAAGCAGCGTCCTCTATTTGCTAAGCTCTGATATGAAGGATAATTCCATTATGCAAGTTTTTAACAAATACAATGAGAATATATGTCCCAACCTCTGGCTGTTCTATCTGCCCATCTTAATGAACAATATAAGTGTGAACAAGGACAATTATTTGTATTTTCACAAAATTTTGTATGTCCTTATGCGGAAATTCCCCCAAGATGTGTTTTACCATGTTAGAGCGCTGCAAATTGAGAGAAATGATATGCTGTACTATCTGCAGGAGCGTAGGAACAAGAAAAAAGGCATGGGTGCAAATTCCTCTTTAATGAAAAATAACGTAAATATAGTGAAAGATCCCGATGGGGGAAGGAACAATCAGAAAAAATTTAAAATGGAGGATATAATACTTCTCTGTGATGACGCGAAGCAGAGTAATGGGCACAACATAAGAGGGTATGGTTCTAAGGGGGGCAGTGACCCATCGGGGATAGGCACTATAGCTGGTGAGAATGGAAGCCGTGAGTTCTACATGTTTGGTGGAGCTGACGCTGGGGGGAACACTCCCAGTGGGGACAGAAGCGATTATACAAGTGATAACCGAAGTAATAATCGAAGTAGGAACCCAAGTGGGAAAAAAAATATCAATCAAAGAAACGAGCGCAGTGGACAGGAAGCGGCCTCCAATGTCAGGATGCGCGTAAGGCGTAAAACCGAAAAGGAGAACGGAAAGAGCTGCAAGGGGGCTGATCAAAGGGTCGACAGGGAGGCTGCCCCTACTGCCGTAAATTCTCCCGCTGCGGAAAAGGAAAAAGGGTACAATTACGCAGACCTATTTACGGATGGCTTTGACCAATTGATGAACGGGTTTAAGAGCAAACATGTGGATGTATATTTTTCCCTGAATTATATGTGCAATGAAATTTTGAATTACACCCGATTGAATCCACATGAAGAGACGTACAACATGGTGGAAAAGTTACTAGATCGATGCATGGAATTCCCCTACACACAGACACACGTATCGACGTTTATTCAGAACATGACAGAGAAGTATATTTTGTACAAGCGATATAAAGCTAAGGTGAAGAAAAGTTACACAAATAGTCGAAGGAGCAAAATAGCTATTCACAATATGAATCTCTTTTGGAAGGAATTTAAAAAGGATGTAAAAATGTTAAAGAGTAATGTACGTGTGAGGAGAGGAACCACGATGAGCGTACGTACCAAGGAACGGGGAAACATCAAATCGCATATAATCAACATCTGCACAGGAGGAGAACAAAACAGAGGAGACATGGTAACGCCCCATGGTGGTGAACTAAGTAAGGGCGGTCGTAAGGATAACTACTTCTCCTTGGAAGAATTTCCTCAAATTGCCAAAAAATGGAAAGACCTACTCTTTTTCATTATTCATTCGTTAAATGAAAATCAGGGGCTGGATTATTTTTCCCATTCCTTGTTTGATATGTTTTCCAATTTTCACCTAAAAATAGAATTTCCAGGTCGTAGGGTAAAATACATAGGGGAGCATTTAAACTACCTGTACAATTTAAATTTATATTGCCCTACGCACATTGTCAAGTTGAACCAGCCCATAATTCCCACAGTTCTAAATAACCACTGCATGAAGAGGATTAGCTTCCTAAGCAGCGATGGAAATATTCAGCATTACACTGTGCAGCCTTGTAATTCTATTCGCAGCAAGTCAGAACATAAGTTTACGCTGTTTCAAATTCTGATGAATAACACCATGTTTAAGTTTTCCGAAACGAAGAAGAGGGGGCTGTCCTATGGAATAAATATACATACCCCCCTGCACCCCAGTTTTAGATTAAAGGATGAGACGCTTGAGGACATTTCGCTGAAGGATTTGTATAATGATTACACGCTGCTGACGAAAAATGATAATTATTCGCTAGATAATATACTACTACATCATAGAAATCTTATCACGAATTCAATACGGACATTTTTGCTTAAGAAAGTCGAATGTGTCGTGAGAGAGAAGGAGATAACGATGAAGGAAAGAAAAAAAAGCATGAACAGTTTTCCCGATAAAAGGAATGAAAAAAAGGGAGCTATTCTTGTGAAGAAAGCCAAGAGTGAAGAAATTCCGAGAATAAAAACCGCAGGAAGTATCGTAAAGAATACCATCCTGAAAAGGAACTCTTGTCATATTTTCGTGAATGCAAAAAAAAGTGCCAGTAACTCCAGTTCCTCTAACACTGTTAAAAATGTGGAAAGAATCACCTGCAAGATGCAAATGGATTATTACAATGCCTTATCGTATGAAGAACTAATCCACAACTTTAGAACCAAGGAATGGTTTAGGAAGTCCTTCAAAAAATGGGTGAGAAAAATTGTAAAATTACACTTTAAAGATATCTGTAAAATGGTGCCAAAAAATATAATGAAGAATTACTTCTATTCTCTGAACAACAATTTAGAAAGTTACTACCTTATGAATAACCAATTTGTTAAGAGCTACTCTCTGACGTGTATGTTAAATTATGTTTTTTTTCAACAAAATTCCTCCCTAGATACAATTATGTTGTCCAGGTGCTCAGGCAGAAGTATGTATTTGGAAGGGAAACCCTCCTATATGGATCTGCCTCAATATTATGCTAAGAAAAAAGACGCGCAGAAGAGGGGGGTACCGTTCAGACTCACGCGAAACATTCAGCAGTTTATTGGGTTCCAAGGCCTACGGGGTGCCTTCCCATCCAATTTTTACGTATCAATAATGGCTCTAAAGAAAAACATGAACTATCTAAGAGACTTTTTAAATCTTACAACTTTGGATGATTTTTATTCTCTATATGTTTATGGGGAAAATAGAAAAATCCTGCAAAAGAAAGAAAAGAGTTTAAATGATGAGAAAGTTAAGCATGCTTATGTGAAATCCTTCCATGTGGACGATGCGACAACAGAAATTATCATAAAGGATGCGGAGGACCATGTAAGGAATGTATGGTATCGAGTTCGCTGCTTATATAAAAACAGATTAGACAAGAGGACGAACGTTTCTCTGTCAAACGCGGATGAATGCAAAAAGGAGAGCAATGTTCCCAAGGCATTTGAGTACTACTCAGATTTGCAGGATATCTCGTTATCCGAATTGTCCTCAGATGACGACCTTCAGAAAGCGAACAATAATGAGGATAAGAACGCACAAAATGCCAAAAGAACTAATGCAAATGCGAAAAGGAAAAGAAGCGAAACACCCACCAAGCTGCAGAAGGTAGCGGGTAGTAGCAAAATATGTAAGAGTAGGAGGAGTCCTATGAAGAAGGAACGAACGGAGGGGGACAATAATGTGTGCGATAGGGGAGATCCCCTACTCAGTGAAGCGAACATCGCGGATCAGAAGTCACCCAACAAGGGGCGCCCCACCATGGGGGAGGAGGCAACTGGCGAGGCGAAGAATACTGGGGACACTGAAAGGAGTGGGAATAATGACAGTAATGTGAGTAATGTCAGGAATGTAACTAATATAAATAAAGTAAATGATGTAAGTGATGTAAATGACGTAAATGATGTAAATGACGTAAATGATGTAAATATCGCCACTAAGACGAACAGTACCGCTACCCCCAGCAATGACAACAATAATAAGAAAAGACGAAGGAGCAAGAAGAAACCAAGTGGCGACCCCAAGGAAGAACAATCGGAGCCGAACCAGGCACAGCCGCCGATGGAGCAAAAAACACTGGAAGATAACGCTACCAATAAAAAGAGCAAGAAAAATAAAACGAGTCCTTCCAAATGTAAGAATAACAAAACACAGGAGGGAGAGGAGGAAAATGTTACGAAAAATGTTACCAAAAATGTTACGAAGAATACAACCCTCGATAATGGGCGAGACCAAAATGCGGAGTCAAGATGTACTGCAAACATTTTGCAAAAGGAACAAAGTGCAATGCTTAGGGAAAACGGGGAGACACACATAGATGAATCACACAACTCTGTGATAGATTTAATGGAAATCTCTATGAGTAAAAAGTATTTAAGAACCGCGAATGGCCCCTGGTTCCCGTGGTTCTAAATGGGTACCTCGCGGGAATTCCCCCTACTTGTGTGTAGGGACATATATTAGTAGAACCAGTTGGCGAATAGCAAAATGAATGACATGGAAATAATCGAGGAGGAACTGCGGTCCGGCCCCTTCTCCTTTTCGCCATGCATCTACTCGTTTCTGTGACTTTTTTACCCATAAAGAAGTGCCCTTGTATGTACATGACTTCGCACGTGTGTTTATGGCGAAACCTTTACTATGTGTAGGAAACTCCTTTTTAAGCAAAATAATCCAACATGTTGAATAACGTCATTGGAGGACAAAAGGCTAATTTAAGGAAGTGCAAAAGGGGGGATATCAAACGGGGGAGAACTTTTCGGTTAGGGGTCAGTGAGAAAAAAAGAAAGAAAGAAAGAAAGAGAAAACAAGCAAAATAAAGAGAGAAAATATAACGAATTATAACTTCGTAAAAGGGTGCAGAATGAGATTGCAAAGACGTTGAAAGGAACGGGCAACTTACGAAGATAGGTTAATCACGGAGGTGTGCCCAAATTTTAAAACATAATCGGGTAAAATGTTTCACATAATGAAGTAAAACAATTCGTTAAGCAAATTTTGAATGTGCACTTGCTGGTATTACCATTTCACTTCTGATCGTACATGGCGTAAAAAAGTGAATTAAAGTGGGCGTCCTGTTTTTTCTTTATTACGCGTGCGGTGTTGTACAACTTGAGAAGTGTCAAATTGCTGAGGCAAAAGGAATTGTTCAAATTTTTTATGACTTGGTGATATTTATTTTGCTGCAAATATGCCATATGTTTCCAATAAATGGATTTAACATTTTCTGGATTTATAGTGGCAGCGTTTTCTGCATACTTAACACATTCATTGTAGTTTCCTAATTTGTAGTGAGAAATGGCCAAATTAGTTAGTATCTTTTCGGCGTGTAGTACGAGCTCCTTCGCCATGTCATCACTGTCTAAATTTGACACATTTATTTTCTTTTCCTCAAAAATTAAACTGTAAATTTTGGAAAAGCGAAATATATCAAAGCCTTTTATGTAATGAAGTGAGGCTGCATAGTGCAAATTTTTTTTCATAAATGTATTGCCCATTTTGTTGTAAATTTTTAGGTACTCAATTTGTTCTGAGATGTTCATATTCCACGGGTCTTTCTTTTTACAAATAAGTTTAACAATTTTTATTTTTAAAATGGTATCTTTTTCGTAAAATGATTTGTCAAAGTATACGCTTTTTAGGGCTTTTCTAAAGAATGAAAAATTATCCATTTTTTGTCCTTTGTGTTCATCCTCTTTTGAGATACTCTCGTTGGAAGAGCTAACTTCGTAAAGTTGTTTACTCAGCTGATGCTTCATCCTGGTAAGTTTTTCACTTTTTTGAATGTTGGCTACACTTTTGTAAAATTTCTTCCGCCTGACTTTTTGGAAGGAGCTACAATGAAAAGGCAATTTTGGCGATTCCTCCTCATGGTGAGTTCTATTGATCAGGGACGTTTGCGACGAAAGAAAACCTTCACAGAAGCGATCCACTTGGTTTTTCTTCAAGCCATCTATCAGAAAGAAGCCTTTGCCCCTGTTTCGGTTGGAAATCAGGCGCTGGACAAATTTTCGGTCCTCCATTTTGGACCATTTCCTCCCCGAATGGTTCTTTTTTGTTATGTGGTGACTGTCATTTGGGGTGGACTCTTTTTGGTCGTTCCTTACACCATTGTTCCTTTGGATATCATCTTCAACTTCACGTTTGCCGCCTTGCGGGGGTTGTACTCGTTCCCCTTGAGCCGCCTCCTCAAAAATTAAAGGGTAAGCGAACTGATTCTCCGAAAAAATATTCCTATTTTTGGACAAAGGAATGATTACTTCATCGCCCTCCTTTAGCCCTTTGAAGCATTCATAAAACCAAAGAGGAGCCGTGAAGCATGAACCGTACGAAAAAAGGAAAAATGCCTTTCGTTTTTTAATATTGCCATTGTTCTTCCAGAAATGAACCGGCAAATGCATTCTTTTGCTTTCCCTTCTGTTCTTATCATTATTGATACTTAAATGGATTATCAACTCGCAATCGGTGTCAATAATTGGTTTGTTTGGGGTTTTATCTTTACCATCATCGGACAAGTAAAACAGTAGCTTTCCTGTGTCGTTTAGATTGATAATTGAAAAAAGATTAACCCGTTTGGACTTTTTAAAGTCCAGTAGCTCTATAATTATTTCTTTCTTCTGCTTGGGTAATTCGTCTCTGATATGGAGATCGACATTCTTTTCCTCTTCTATCTCACCAGGATTTTGTTTCACTTGATTCGTTTCAAAGTTGGACAACTTTGTCTCGTCCACGATGCCCTTCTGCTTCTCATCGTGGCAGAAGTCCCTTCTACCCTTCTGCATGTCGTCTGGATTTTTTTCGGGGCCATTCGGCTCCTCTTTTTCCGTGTGTGTTTTTTGCGCGAAGTGGTATATGTGGAGACATTCCAAACCTTTAAGAACAATTTTGGACATTTCTTTTTTTTTCATATTTTGCAAAATTTTGAAGAGCCCTCTGTATTTTAAATTATGTTCCTCCAAGGTGGTGTGAATAAACTCGCGCTTCTTTCCATCTTGTATAAAAAAATCAATGTAATCATTTTTTTTGGGGGTAAAAATTCCTTTCCCTTCTCGCATGACTTCCTTTATTATAGTCCTGTCATGATTTAGAATGTCGACTCGTTTATATTCTTTCAAGTACACAACGTATGTGCTCAGTTCGTCCTCTTTTAAAAATTTATACCTTACATTGTTAATATCGTCTAAGGTCAACGATTCTGAGCAGTTGTGTGGGTCTTCTCCTTTGAGTTCTTCATCTGGTGTGTCTTTTTGTGCCACATCGTGGTTTCCATCCCGGTTAGCCTTGTTTAATTTCCTTTTTCGCACTAGCAATTTTATATCGTTTGAACTTAATTTTATTCTTTTCAAGGTTGCCACGATGGAATAGCTTATGTACTTTTCGACGCACTTCTGTTTAAATCTTAGGGCCTTTTTAAACTCCCTCCTGAAGTTTTCCTTCCTATCATACTTGCTCTTCCGTTCAGAGTTACTAAATGTTTCTGCAGTAGTTAGGTGTGAGTGTGTGTTTGTCTGTGTGCCAAAACGTGCTGCATATATTTGGAACGTGTTTGTTTACACGTTTTCCACGTGTGGATGTGTCTGTTTGTTTATTTGTGGGGTGGGATAATTACTTGTAAAAAGCGTTGGGGCCTGAATGATAGAGACCTCATTTGGCTTCATACACTTTACAGCAATTTCGCAAATATAGGGTAGTTTGTCTGAGAAAAGGTGGGGGGGGGGTCAAAAAAATGGAAGAACTCCATGTTTACGAGGTACACCACATAGTTTGTGATGTGTGAAATGTGCAAAGCTAAATGGTAAAGCATCTACAGAGATGGGGAAACATATGAAATTTAAATTGTGTAACCGTTCTTTCCTAAATACACGTTAGCACTAGCGATTTTGTCCTCGGAACCTAGTTCGTAGTATATTACTAATAAAGGGGGTGGTGGGAAAGAAAAGAAAAAAAATCATGTTCGCATTTCTTGTTGGTTATCCATCTCTTGCATTGTTCCATTCGCTTTGCTATTAATGTTGTCACATTTTAACGTTTTTCCTTTTACTTTTTACTTTGTGTCCATTTCCGGGACTGTAGTAGCCCTTAAAAAAGGAAAAAAGAACATTTTCAAATTTGGTAGTGGTTTGAAGTTACGCACATACGTGCCGAGAAAATTTGATTTAAATGATTGCCCACTCAGGATGGGAAAACAAATGTGCACTCTACGAACGTACAATAAAAACAAAATGAACAAAGAACTGAACTAAGCAATTATACCTCCCCCAACTGCTTGATAATTTTAAACGAAAAGGTGTCTTCGCTTATCGCATAGACATCGTTAAGGTACTCGCAGGGCGCTTCATCATCGCTGTTAAAATTGTAGGCTTAAAAAGAGGGAAATAGAAAAGTGCATAATTTTTACGCGTGGGTCAACAGATGCACATTTGGGAATCTGCGGATGAATGTTTAATCCAGAGCGTGTACTATCGCGCGTGTCATTTTTTGAGAGAATTACTTGGGGCTTCCGAATCGGTAATCATTTTTCATATATTGTAAAATTTTACAGAAAGGAAGGTTATAAAAATGAGATTATAAGGCTCAATATTTTTCATTTTTTCTGAATGTTTACAGGAAAGTCGTAAGAATGTGAGGGGAGTTGAAATTTTACTAAAAAACTATACACGCAGACAACTGGTTTTTCCAAAGGGGAAGAAATTGTGTAAAAAAAAAAAAAAAGGAAAACAATAATAGGGACCACGCAACTGTTCATAGGTATAATTTTATTACAAAAAAGGCATTATGCGTAAGGCTAGGCAGATTTACAGAATGGAATACTGTAAAGTAAAAAAGGAAACTGACGAAATGGTTGAAAAGGTGCGTGCCTTAGCGTTCGGCACATTTAGCAAAAACCCTGCTATGTTAGCAATTTGCGGTAGCCACAATAGGCATTTTTTAAAGCATCTTAAATAAAAAGGCTTAGCAGTGGGCAAAGTGAAATATAAAGAAAAATGGGAAGCAAAACAGATGCAATTTTTAAACGTATACGTGTATACAATTTTGTAAAAGCAGTTCGAAAAAAAAAAACTAAAAACGAATGAACGAATGTCAAAAGAAAAGAAAAATAGTAGCGCAAAAAAAAAAGGAAAAAATTAACAAAAAGGTTTTAATTACATGCACACAGGAAAGTGAGCAGGATGGGATTTCTATAATGGCAATCTTAGAAGCAGAAACAGAAAAACAGAAAAAAAAGGGAGTGAACTCCTATTCAATAGGCATTTCTTCGGAATCACCGCTACACATTCATGCAGATCATTTTAAGCAATTTCTGAATTTGAAACAAATGAATTTTTTCGCAGTCATTTCCTTTGTTTCCCCGATGTGGTGCTTTTTCAGTGCACCAACTCATCTGTGTCTGTGTGTCTATGCTTCTGCTGATGCGTTATTTTGTAAAAAATGTTAAATGACGTAGAATTAAGGTGTGTGCAAAAGAATACTAAATTTGTGGCGAACGACTGGCAAATCTTTACAGATTAGTTGGCTAATACTGACCAACTGTGACGCGTTTAATCCTTTTTCTCAATCGGCTGCAACTTTTAATGTTTAAGTTTACGCTGAATGGTGAAGTGCTCTATCAACCTTTGAGGAACTCTTCATGACGGAATGGCATTGAAGATAATTCGGAATCTCCCAATTTGTCTTCTTCAATTTATTAATATATTGCTATACTTATGTGTTCAGTTCGATTATGAGCAGCTTGTAAATATTTTTAAAAAGTGTAGCAAAGATTTCCCACGTTGGGGTGGCGATCTGCAATGTGAGAAAAATGGACACACTTGCACTTGCCCTTTTGTTTACTTTATTTTACTTTATTTTATTTATTTTTTTTTTCCCTGTTATTCCTTTTCATCAACCCTAATTATTTGCGAAACCAAGGGCTTCGACTCCAATTCTAAGTTTTTCCTCTTCGCCTTCACGAAAATTCTGGCAAAGGACCTGTTTTGGGCTTCCAGCTGAGTAGCGAGAAAAAAACGTATTAAATCAGCTAACGAAATGGCAAATATGTTCTACATACGATTAAAACATTAGGAACACGTAACCGATTTCAAACATAGCGGAAAAATAATGTATAGTTAAATTATTGTATGTTAGGGGAAAAGGTCAAATGTGTGCAGCCAAACAGGGAGGCACATAAACAAGTATGACGCGACTACATGCATATGTATGCACACAGCAAACAGAAGTAGATTTTCCGTTTTTGAAAAAATTACCGGAGAAGAGGCATCATAATTTTTGCTAAACTTTTTGTACACTTCATTGTTTAAATAGAAGATATTCCTATCATAGGCCTTGTTGGTAATGTAGAGAAACAGCCCACTGAAGGCAAGGAGCGAGAGCGTTATATACTTAGTCTGCTTCTGAGTTCTGTTTTGGAAATATCTGTATACGACTTTTTTCGTGTTTTTTTTATTGTAAATGTTAAATTCGCTGAAAAAGTTGTTACTGTGTTTATCGCTTGTCATTTTTCATATGTGTGCATAATTTCTTCGTGGTTTTGTGTTTGGTAGTTGTCTGTTTCGGGTTTAGGTTTAGGGTTTAGGTTTAGGGTTTAGGTTTAGGGTTTAGGTTTAGGGTTCAGGGTTTGTTAATTTCGTCTTTGCTTCGCTTCCCTGTGTATGCGTCTTAGTTGGGCTTTTCAAATCTGTTTCTGTAGAGGCATATCGTCTCTTGTGGAACTATTTCTTCGATATATGCAATTGCAACACGGATAGGTATATTTTGGATTTACGGTGTTATGCACTTCGTCACCTTTTACACCTCAGTTGTCCGCAAAAAGAAGGACGAAGAAGACGAGAAGAATGGCATCATAAAACTTGTGGACTAAACAAGGAGAACGATGGACCTGAGATATATGTCTTTCATTTTTAACAAAGTGTTCCCTGTGGTTTTTACGATGGTTTTGTTCGTTTATTTTTACAAAAAATTAATGCAATGATCGATCCAACGATTTTAACAAAGCCAAAAAAAGTATAAGAAAAAAATTATACAAATACACTGCAGGTAGGGGGGCTTCCTATATTCTCATCTTTTTCAGGAGACTTCGCTATTGGCATATATAGTATTTTTTACCCGTTAAAAAAAGGAACGAGTTAGTTCCTATGTACGATGTTTCTTATATTCACACAACGGGAGAAAGAAATACCTACAAAAGAATGGCGAGTTTGTTATTTTTATTTTTCTTGTTTTCTTTTAATTTATCGCCTGAGCGCTCCATCTAAGAAGGTAAAATTAAACTTTTCTGCCCACTTAAAATTGCCAGGCGTAAAATTTCTACGCTTATAAATGCGCGGCTTTTCCTCTGAATCATGGTTACGCCTCTTGCATGTTGATTTTTCCGTCTGTGGGGGGAGTTTCTTAACCGTTTTTAGAAATAAAATAACATAAATTTTGAAACTTATCGATTTTTATTTTATGTAATCTTTTTGAGTCACCATGGGTTGTACACAGATTAGTAGGAGCTGCACCTTTTAAATTGAGGGGGAACTTCCTTCACATTTGGGACGGTGCGTAGGCCCCTTGTGCACAACGAATAATGAGATGAACACGGGTATGTGGCAAGATGTACGTGCGCGTAGTGTATATAGCGTATGATGGAGCGTGCCACGAAGAGTACAACTACGCTACAAGCATTAACCCCCGTCAAGTTACAACTCCTTTCATTATACTGATTAAATGATGATTCGCCCGCATCATACATTTTTACAGGCCGACATGTTCAGTATAAAAGAAATGTATGCATCCATAAGTGGCAACAACTGCGTACATTTCTAAGATATGCATAGGGGTATTCATTTTTTCATACAGTTATACGTGATTATGTACTTGGTTAATCTTTCTTTGTAAAAGTAAGAAAAAACGTTACGTTCCTGTTTGTTTCCCATTTCGTAGCGATTTTGTTCATGCTGCTTAAACAATTTGCTAAATTCTCTTCCAATCTGTGTGCTTTTTCGTGCGAATACTTCGAATGTTTGTTTATTCGAACGAGTTCTTTATTTTTGTTCATTATCCGTGTATGTATAAAGATTGTATAATAAACGTTTGTTTTAATCTCGCACCATTTCAGGAAAGCGCTACCTTTTTTTTTTAAACACGTATGTGCAAATATACATAGTACCAACTTGTATGCCTAAACGATTTGTTCGAAAGAAAAAAAAAATTTTTTCATCCTTTTTTTTTCATTTTCAAAATTGCTGGCATATTTTACACTTGCTTTTGTTTAGCGCGAATATCTCATATGGCATTATGCCCAATTTTTTAATAAAGAATGCAACACTTTTTTCCATTTTACAGGATTATTACATTTTATTTCGATTTAATTCGTGCACATAGTATGAACAAGTTGTTTACATCTTTAAGGTTTCTTTTTTCTTTTTTTTCAAATTTCAATGTTTACACCTAATAGTACCTACTCCTTTGTACTCTCAATCGTGAGCTCCGTATTTCCCCCTTTTTTAATGTGTTCTTGCAGAATTCGTTTATTTGGAGAATTGTATATCTTACAATTTCGTCGTGGAGTAAAAATAAGAAAAATTTAAAAAGTTATCAATTTGGAAAGTTGGGGGAAATTAAAAAGGATATGTTTTTATTTTTCACGAGCTAGAATTTAAGACACCTTAAATGAACCTAGACAAAAATTCATACAAATTTAAATGCACCTCCTGTTTGATTTTAGTTTTAACTGTACACACTTATCCATTTATACGTGTACAAGTGTTCGCGCGCTCATGTATGTATGTGTGCATTTGTGTATGCGAGCATTTGTGAATGTGTGGACATGTATATGAGTCTCCACATAGGTAGCATACTTTGCCACCTTTTTGGCCTCATTCATGGGCATACCTAATTTGACGCCTCCTGTTTTTTTTTCTTCCTTTGTGCGCTTTACCTTTGCTGCGTTTCTGGAGAAACGGAAAATTGCAGATCAGGAAAAAGCAAATAAAGTTACACTTCTGTGCATACGTTTGTACTGCTGTGTGTGACTATTTTGAGAAAAATAGAATTATGAAAATAGATCGTTCTAAAATATCAAGATCCATTGTAGAAGGCAAATTTTACGAACATTTTTTACCCATTTGTGAAGTAGTGATTTTTCGTTTTTTTTTATCATTAAAAGAACGGGCATTCCTTCTGTGCATGCGCATATTTTTAGAGAAAATGACGTTTTTACACTTTATAAGTGAGACCAAGGGAGGGAAAGGAATTCACCATTAGATGTAAAGCAATTGCCTGAAGTGTTTTCCTTCACTCTATTTGGCTTGCGTTTCATCTCCTTCGTTGATTTCGCGTGGTTATTTGTTTTTCTATTTACTTCCCTTCGTTTCCTTTTTTTTTTTTTTTTGTTTTTTTTTTCGTTTTCACTTCGGCCTCCGTTTGGAAGTCCATATTTGACAGAGCCACAAGACAGAACTCATTTGTAGATGCAATTGCAAAAGCAACGTTTCGGGGTCAAAATGCTCTATCTAAGATTGTTTAATGACGAAAAATCAGTCAAAAAGAAAAATCGGATTTTTTTAAATTTTTTCATAAAAATAAAAATTTTCATTTTGTGCATAATTTTTTTTCTGCTGTTGAGAAATGAAGACAATGTGGGAAAAATAAGTGAGAGACTCCCCAGGGAAGATATGTTCCCCGTGGGGTTCTCTCCTCTGGCAAGGGACGAAAAAAACGGTTATTTGAAAATAAGGAAAGTGAGACAAAACGAAAGAGAGAATATAAGTTTTTCAAGTGAATCACGTGTCAATATTAGCACTACCCATGATGATCGATCCCGTTTAAACGTGTTTGAAGATGTATACAACCTTTTTTGCAGAGAAAATTTTATTAATGAGAAGTATTTCCTGCTGTTTTGGTGTTTTGGTAAGAAGGGGACTTACAAGCGAAGGGGACACATTTCCAGAATTCTGCTCGAAAGGATGAAAAAGAATGCGTCTTATGAAAATGGAAAGGGATCGGAAAATACAACATTTAGTGTGGACGGGGGCGAAAGCGAAAGTGAGAACGAAGATGACGAACCTAAGAATCAGCTTCCGTCTGCGTCGAATGAGGTATCCGAAGGAATGATTTTCTTCTGTTTTATCTTCATCTCCGCGACTATGCTGCAATTTATCCTTTCCAAAATACACAGACTGAACATCCCTGTGTCAGTAATATGGTTTTTATATGGAATGTGTACCTACGTAATAGCAAAAAATTTTAACATGTTTGAAGAGAATACTTTGCATAAGTCTATCATCAACGCGAGGAACATCGATTCATCCGTTCTTTACTTCATTCTGTTGCCAATTTTGCTATATGAAGCCACGCAGGACATCAATTATTACGCCTTTAAGAATTTTCTATATGGTGGAATAGGACTAGCAGTGATAGGGGTAGCACTACAAGTAGGCATACTGGGTATTTTGTTTTATTATTCCTTCATGTATAGGCAAGACCAGTCCCCCCTAAGTAGCAGTTTTTTGTTGGCCTCCATCTTATCATCAACCGATCCCGTGGCAGTGCTGTCGATTTTGTCAGTAGTGGATGCTCCATCAAAAATAAGTTCCATGTTTCATGTGGAGTCGTTAATAAATGATGGAAGTTCTGTCTTACTATTTCAGTTTTTTTTTTATTTAACTATCGGGTATAAGGCCAATACATCTCAGTACCTGATTCTGTTTGTTAAGTTATTATTTTTAAGCCCCATATTTGGCATAGGCATGGCTATGTTGACATTTGCCTGGATAAATTTGTATAGAAAATATTACTACAATCAGTGTCTGGCGACGATAACTATGTGTTACTTGAGTTACTTTGTATCTGAGTATTATTTTAACTTGTCGGGCCCGCTAGCAATCGTTTGTTATGGTTTATTTATTAACGCGTATGGCCATATTGCCCTGGACGAAGTGGCACAGAGAAAGCACAAAGAAATTGTGGAGCTTCTCTCCCTCATGGGAAACTCGAGCATTTTCATCATATCAGGAATAGTCTCGTTTGGGATGATGGAGAATGTTTTCAAGGACAACTTGTACTTTTTCCTATACATTGTATTGACATATATTTATTTAGTGTTGGCAAGGTCCATAATGATTCTGATATTTAAACCTTTTTTGTCAAGAATTGGATATCCTATAAATTGGAAGGAAATATTACTCCTAATTTGGGGAGGACTACGAGGCGGTATTGTACTGGTACTAGGGTTACGGATAGAAGCAGAAAATAAAATTAACGACAAACTGACGAAGGAGTTGGCTTACTACATTAGTGGTAGTGTATTGCTAATACTGACCATTCAGGGTTTGACTTTTGAGTGTCTGTACAAACTGTTAAATATTTATCCGCCGAATCCCTTTAGAATTGTTTACCTAGAGAAGGTACTAAAAATGATTGATTACAATTTTTATATTAGGAAGAAGAGCTTAAAAAATTATTGGCTGTTTAAAGGCACCAACATTCTTCACTTTTCCAACAAAATTGTCCCCGAATTGTACTGGAGGAAAATGAACAAATATGGAGAGTTCGATTTGAGGTTGCCGGATATTTATGCTTGTCTACAGGATATAAGCTCGTGCGATATTTCATTTTGGGAACGTGCTTACGATTCGCAGACAGTGATCGAAAGCTTCGATGGCGTTTCTTCGAATGGCAATGGCAGCTTTCCCAACAAGAACGAGAATAAGATAAGCCCAAGCAGGGGAAAAAAAAGTGATAATAATAGTAATAATAATAATTCGGCTCATTCCTCCAGCAATAGGAGGATTCTACAAAAAAATGAACTGTCCAGTATTACAGATAATGACGCCGAGAATGAGAGAGGCACGTCGAACAACAGGAATGTGCACATTCATAGAGGAAGAGAAAATCCAAGTTCCATAAAGAAAAAAAAAAGTATATACGATGAGGTGAAATGGAAAAACAGTAATTTTACGGACATAGAATATGAAGATAACAGTGATGAATACAGCTACATAAATAACGATGACAATAATAGCAAGAAGAAAAAAAAAAGAGAAAAAATAAAAGTGAGAAACAATACCAGCAGAAGGGATCGAGTAGGGGAATTCATCTCCAGAGGAAAAACTAGCTTTGATAATTTTCCGTACAAAAGAGAAATGAAAATAAATATCATTCGAAATAATGACAACTACTTCAGTAGTAACGATGAAGACGAACATAATTACACAAGTATAAACTACTCACTGTCATCCAAAAATTTCGATAAGCTCAGTAACCATCTGAATGAGCTCTCCGATAACGAATCATGCTACACAGATAAGGTTTGTGAAAACAGTAAAATAAAAAGTTTGAATGCTTTTAACTATGACAAGATTTCCATAAAAACGTATGACCGCCTTATAAACAAAATGAATTACCGAGAATTCAAAAGAACCAGAAGGGAGAAAGAAAACTTTACTGTCATCGATAGTATCGTTGATAACAACAACGAGAAGGAGACGTTCAATCCCAAATACAATTTGAGGCTAATCGAGCACGCTACCCATTTACCCAAAACTTTTAGTGACAATTTGCTCGTTAAGAGCAATATGAAAAATGAGAAAGGCAGTAATGGAGACGCGAAGAGTGGTGCCCCAGATTCTAGCGAGAATGAAAAGAGGAATAAAAAAAACATTCCAAATTCTTTGCACGAGCAAGCTTCGGTGAAGGAGGACGACCTGGGCAAAGAAATCGACTCGGTGAAAGAAGCCGAGGTTGGAAAAGACCGAGACGGAGAAAAACAATACGTGCAGCAGGACAGCAGCCCTGGGGAGGAGCACCTCATGAAAAATATAAACTACGATAATATCACGAAGAAGGATGAAAATTTGCTAAACAACTACAAAGATGTGAAAAGGATCCCAGAGGGGACTAATGAGAACACACTCGGGCTACCTAATGCAGACCAAGCAGAAAACGAGTTGCTGATGAGCGACAATTTTATTATAAAAATTCAGAAGGAAATATCGAATGAATGCGAAGAGGATCAGGAGAATGAGAGTCTAAAGGGCGAAAGGGGAGAAGGCCACGAAAATGATTTAGAAGAAAAAGATGATGAAGCAGAAGAGCAAGGAGGAGGAAGCCTGAAAAACTGCATCACATGTGTGACAAATGAACAGAGTAACGTGGTGGATGATATCATAAATTATGTCGGGGGTGAAAAAAAAAATAACGAACCTAATTTTGAGGAATACTTAACATATAAAAATCTGTTCGCTCTGAATAGCGATGGGATGAAAATATCGTCCTTCTTTAACAACAACTATGATAAGGAAAGCTATCTAAAGAATAGGGTGAGAAACCCATCGGAGATTAACATTTCCACCAAGGGAACTGACAGCAGAACTTTGATGTTAATGAACAAAGAAATTGAGAAAAGGAAAAAGATGAAAAATACTAATAAATCGAGGTGCACCTCATGCACACGTGTGCTTGATTTCACCGTACGTCCGCTAATAAAAAGGGATAGTAATCGGAGCGCTTTAAAGGTGAAGGGCAGTAAAGGCGGAAGACGTGAAAGAGGCTATAACCATAATTGCGATAATGCTGACAATGAAGAATTTCGCTGTGGAGATTGCCAAAATGTGGAGATAAATCAAAATTACTCCAACAGCAATGCAGGAGATGATAACATTGTCAGTAATAATAACAACAGTAATGACGATTTCATCGAGGGAAAAAAGGGAATGCCAAAAGTGCAACGAAACAGCACGACGGACTTCATTGCAAGGAGGTATGACACAGATCAAACGATAAATTTCGAATGTATAGAAGATGTGTGTCAGAAGAAACATGTTGCTACTTTTTACAGCTTTTTAAAAAGACCCAAAATGAAAATAAAAAATAAATTATTCAGCGAAATAAGAAGGGCAAGAAGCCACGAAAGTTACAGTAATAGTAAAGATAAGTCCGGGAAGTCCAAGGATGATGTTTTTTACAGCTCACTCAAAAAAAAAATTGTTCGAAAAGAAAGAGAAGGGGAACTGTACATCATGATATTTAATACTTGCAGGGAATTATATAAAAAGTTGTACGTAAACGGCTTCATCTCGGGGGAATGTCTATTAACACTTACGTCGATTCTAGATCTGTCTGCCGATTTTGCCTTGAAGAAGGTACGAATGAACCCAATTAAAGCATGGGCCGATGCTTTTGATAAGGGAAAAAACAAAAGTAGCAGCAAAAGAAGGAGAAGTATTGACCACAGAAATGGGTTTGAATACGAATTTAACGTCCTGTTATCAAAATTAAAAATTAATACAAGGCGTTCATTTTTCTTCTCGCCCAAGGTGGTAAATATATTTCTTGTGTATGAACACTGCATGAAGGACCTTCAGATTATTCTCTCCTATGTTGACGTTCACCAGTGCACACTGGATAAGGGGGGAATTACTATGAAGTTACTGCTGGGGAAAAACTTGCTCAGAAGCTACTACCGAAATATAGAGCTCGCCAAGAGCCTCATACCGCACATGGTTAAGAAGTACAAGGACGTGGTGAAGTACTGCCTCATTAAGATAGGCGCGGACATGCTCATGCATTTGAAGAAGACGGTAATTAAGAGCGGTGTGATGAGCGAGTGGGCTCATCGCAGTGAGCGGCGGTGCTTGCGGAGACGTCCCCATAGCTTTGGGCGTGATACTGCATCGGTTTTAGCATAATCTTGGTGCTATTTTAGCGCTATTTTCCGCGTAGATGGAATGCTCACCCGATGTTTACGCGCGTCTTCCGCCTCTTTATTATGGGGCGACCTGTGCCGCGCCACGCATGTGTTCATCATTTGCGTTGATTTTCATATGTGCCATTACTCGCTTAACGGAGTAGCCCCATTCTAAATCGCTTCGAACGGATTATACATGTATCATTCACCTGCCTCCTTACAGATTGTTAATGAGCAAGCTGCGAACGGATTGTTACTAACCCAGGACAACGAAAAATTGAATGGCATTTTCTATGAGCAGCAAATCAAAATTAATAGATACAGGCCATATTTGCATTATTTTTTAAAAAAGAACATGTTTAAGATGATTATTAAGTAGCGAGAAGGTTGCTTTGCGTTTTGGAAATGCTTTGAAGTGGGGAATCATCCCAGAGGGAAGTCCTCCTAATCTTTTATTAGTTTGCCCCTTTATTCGTCATCACTTTATTCTTTCTGGGGGGGGACATTGCAGAATTCATCTTTCACCTTGTGTGCTGCGGCATAGCAGAATGTCCAACGGAGAAGACACTACATTTATTAGGACATATGCATATGTACTGTGTACATTTCCACGGCTGCTACGATTTCTAAGACGTAGGTACAAGAACGGGTGATGCAAGCGAAGGAGATGAAGATGGCGTCAGGTGGCTAGAGATGTGTATATATAAAATGGTCACGCTGTGTGAATACATTATTCAGTTCGTTTCTTTTTCATCTTTCCATTTTTCTTGTGCTTCATTCTACTTATACTTATGAATGATGTATTTACCGTCCGCATTTTATATAAAGCTTATTTGAAAGTGCAATGTTTACACCCGATCCTTTCCGTCCCCTTATAACATGCATGCGTATGTGTGTACATTATGCACGAACGTGTGTGATTCGTATTCACGCAATTATTCTTAAGAGCAGACGTTACCTTTTCTGTTCGACTGTTTTTTTTTTTTTTTTTTTTTTTTTTTTTGCTTTGTGGCAATTTTAACAAATGTTGAAAACAATAAATTCTTTTTTGTATTTTTTTTTTTTAAGGTTACGCGTTTTTTATTTATATTATTAACAATCCTTTTTGCTCATTCACATTTTAATGTATCTTTAGCATTTTAACTGTGTGCTTTATTGATATGGCTAACTGCTGCTATACATTTTCCCTTTTTAATTGGGTGAGGTTTAAATACACACCTTGTTTTTTTGCGTTATTGGGATACGCCGCAGGGTTGTCGTGACGCCCATTCTATGCCACTATTGAGTGGTATAAGGTAATATAGAAATTCAAAAATAATAAAAGGCAATTTACTACATGCGTAACGAGTTTTTATTCGTTATGGCGCTTGAGCACCTATTTTTGGGTTTCTTTGGGTACATTTTGAAGGCAAATTCTGAGGGCATTTTTGAGGGCATTTTTGAGGGCATTTTTGAGGGCATCTTTATCCTCGCCTTTCTATGCGTACGTAACGTTAACCGGTGAATGCCTCTATAAAATTGGGTGTGCTCCTTTTTGCAAAATAAATTGCGAAGGGTGAGAATTGTGGAGGGGAAAAAAAATAACCAAAGGGGAGAAGTTAACAACAATAGGGGCGTTGCGCCAATCAAAGTTGCAACGAAAAAATTGTAACAAAACATGTGTGACAAACGAAAAAAAAAAAATTATCCCAACTCACACCGATGCTTTTAGCAATGCCTGGTGGACATTCTCAAGAATTTTTACGAAAATCTACGTTTGTTTCTTAGGTACAGTTACGTATACATCTACAAATATGGATAATCCTATTGTAGAAGTCTCATAAGCCTCTACCACAATTCTGTTGAAAAATAGGCATAGCATTTACTAAGCGCACAAAAACAAGGATTAACAAAAAAGCTGATGACCTTTTCGTGCACAGTTTAATAAGTGACAATGGTCCCAATTTTGCTACTTAAAAAAATATATGTTTTTTTTTGTAACAACGTATTTACGCCATGTGCGTGATTTATAAACAACAATTTAGTTTCATTTTCACATATTTTCTTTTTCTTAAAAAAAAAAAAAGAAGTTACTTAAACTTAAGCGTTTACTTTTACTATGTGGAAGGCGGGATTATACCTTTCATTAATTTGTACTTTTTTCTTATGTCGTTTTTTTTTTTTTCTTTCCATATTTGATAAATTTTCATTTTAAAAAATTTACGTTTTCCTTGGTATAATTGCGAATACATACAGACATACGAAGACATATATGCGTTCCATATGTTAGTTTATTTCTTTACTCGTTTTCCCAATTTCATATTTGCACATTTTTATGTGGAACGCTTACCCCGTTTGCTGCCTACCTTTTTTGTGCCAACGAGCTTATGGAGACAGTTACGTAAGAGGTGCGCGATGTTGAACAGGAATTATTTGTAAGCGATGCGTTTAGAATAAAATGTGAAAATACGCATCAGCAGCACCTTCCTTTTCATTTGGCACACCTAGCTAGGTACAACTGGATGCGTGTGCACATGTGCATTACTTGCTTACATGTGATAACACATATGTGTTGCGCAAACAATGTGCGCATAATGTAGTGCCGCGTATTACTATTTCATTCCTTTCCGAAGCGGATGCGGCCATAGGGATATATGCATTACCTATGTACACATATGTACACGTATATTATATAACCATGGGGATACTGCACGTGTACGTGAGTAAATGCCCGTGCGAGCTTATTAACGTACGAACGTAGCTTATCCATTGGGCCCCTGTTTCTGCATTTTTCACAGAATGCGTGAATAAAGAGAGGCCCCATGCTTGGTGTTAATTTATTTAAGCTTTTACCCATCTTATGAATTTCTTTATTTTGTTCTTTGTGTCCACTGTCGAATGACCTTCAAAAACGCTGGAGCACAATTTACGAGTGCACAGGCGGGATTATGAATGACATACAATGAAATGGAAGGGCGGTAAAAAAAGGAAGAAATTGGAGCGGTGGAAAAGGAGCCATTGGACGAAGGATTAACTGACGTGCACAGGATGTCCCTGTGTAATTATTATCAAGTTTGTCCAAGCGATAGTTCATAGGTGTACGCATAAAGTCATATGTGCTTGTACGCATACGTGCGCCCACTTATGTATGTACTTGTATATATTACTTACGTTCGTCCCCGCATACGCATCGGTTAATGCAGTAGAGGGGCCCCAGGAAATTTACCACGAATTGATTGTGGAAGTTCACAGATAAGCGCGCAAAGTACGCACGTAAGTTGGTATATATAAATATATATGTACATACGTACATTTCACATACATAAGGGGCACTGCTTTGTGATCACTTCAAAGGGTATATGGTGGTGAACCCCATTATGTTAATGCAAAATCATTTTCAGAGTACCTTCCATTTTGTAATGATATCATTTAAAATGATGTAAAATATTCGATGTAAAAGGCAAGAGCACGGCAAATATATATAGGAAACAGAAGGAATAAAAAACAGTACCCACATAAGCGGATGAGATCAATTGAAATACGTACGATGCGTACAAATAATTACAATACTTACATGATTTTGTATGATAAATGTTCATATGTACGTTCGCATATGACATACATTGTTTTGTATAAGAATATTATATACTTATTATTATGTATGTATTTGCCTACATACCAAAATTACCTTTGTTTTGAATTGTGACGAAATGGAAAAAAAAAAGAAAAAGGGATAAAATAAAGTTCATAATTGTTGAAATGTAGAATGGTAAATTGCCCAACCAAGGGCGAAACAATATTCTTTTAAAATTAACATACTTTTTTATCCGTTTAAAAAAAAGAAAAAAAGGAAACGAAAAAAGTATCTAAAGAATATAGCATAATATATAGCATTACATAGTGTACTGTACCAACGGGGAAAGCAGATAAAATAAAATTATTAAGCACTTAGGCGAAAGAAAAGAAAGCAGCAGTGGTCATAATTATACACTGGATAGCGTAAAATGCGTACATGTAAATATATAAAAAAATTTTGCATTTTATGTCAATTTAGCAAAAAAATTAAAAAAAAACAAAAAATCCCTATGGAATAGGAATTATACATGTTGAATGAATATAGAAATATTACCATCATTGCACATACAAGGATATACAAACATATACATATATATACTTATTTATAATGCATATTATGATATACCCACGTTCGTAAATGCAAACCCATTTTCCGTGATTAAAAGAGCATTTTATGTTTATATGCATAATTACGCATGAATATACAAGTTGATGAATGAGAAGTTAACCAAATTAAATTCATTTGTTTCGAGGAGATGAAGGAACAAAATGAAAACAAAAGGGAAACAAAGCGAAATGAAATGTAAAAGTACGTATTATACATGTTTAACATAAAAGCATATAAAACAAGCGGGAAAATAAAAAGGAACAAGCAAGAGAACGAGGAAGAGAATACGAAATATTACAATCAGGGAAGGAGTATAGCGCGAGAGCAAACGTAAGGGGAAGCCATCGAGCAAGGGGAAGGAGCGGAAGAAGCAAACGTTTAAACGAGCGATCAAGCGGGGGAAGCAAACGAATCTGCTTAGAGAATCACTGCCCAAAAATAGCATAACCCAATTTGTTCCTGTTTTTTATTCCCTTTTTTTCTTTTTTTATACAAAAAGAAAAAACGTAAAGAGTTAATGTCCCCGTTATAAATAAAATGAAAATACTCCTATCATCAGATGAAGTTAACTTTATTGTTTATCGCTATTTAGTAGAGAACGGATTTATCCATGCTGCCTACGCTTTTTTTAATGAAGCAAATTTATCCAAGAATTCGTACTATATAAGTCATGATGGAAAGCTGCCATGCCATGCTCTGGTAACCTTTATGCAGAAGGCACTGGTATTTATATTTATAGAGTACCATACCGAATGTAACAATGCGAGAATTTCCTGTAAGGAACCCTTTTCCCTTTTTAGAAGACATGAATGTTGTCCTGACGAGAAGGATTTAGCTGAGGAACAGGAAAACAAAATAGAAATTCGGGAGAATGAGAAAAGCACGAGCAATAATTTAAACATATGCACCTCGTGTAGAAAACCTTTTGGCAATAATAATATCATTAAAAGTTATTTGCCCAACTCTTTCAGCTGTAGTGACTTGAATAGTGATCCTTGCATTAACAATGTTAATGACAATGGCCCCAGTGGTGCTAATGCTAAGAATAACCCTGTTAGCAAGGGAGATGGGGGTAAAGCTGACAATGAGGAGGAAAACGGGAAAGCCAACCAGGATAGCAACAAAACTGTTAATCAGGTTAGTAACGGGAATGGTAAAAACGCAAATAACGACATTATCCATAAAACAAATGATAGTGATGGAGCCAAGGCGAAAACGAACTCGAAGGGCAGCATTTACAAGAGCAGCTTTTCAAACTTTGCCTCGTTAAACTATAACGACAGCAATATATCTTTTAAGGATATCAAGAGGAATTACGCGAACATTTTCGCGCAAGGAAAAAAGTCCAAGAAAAGCTCTTCAAGTAATAAGAATAATAACAGTAACAGCAGCGGCAGTAATAATGTCAGTAACAGCAAGAGTGAGGCTTCCAGCGGCAATAACAACAATGTCGGGGGAAGTAATAAAAAAAAGGATACCATCGTTAGTAGCAGTAAGAACAGCAGTGGAAAAAATAACGTGAGTAGCAATAACAGAGAGGAGAAGGAATCCAACATGAAGGACGAACCGGATGATATCAGCAGTAGTGGCAATCAACGTAGGTCGTCCAAAATTATGAAAATTGTAAGTAAATCCAGTAAGGCGAATGAAGCTGAGAACGGCAAATGTAACAACATCAGTGATAGCATCCTTTCTGATGATAAAAGAAAAGATAATAACCACGTATCCAATATGAAGAAGGATAAGCTGGAGCCTACTAAGCACAATACTGCAAAGAAATACCATAACTTAAATAACAACATGAAAAAGAATAATGCAAACACATCAAGTGGAAAAGGAACAAGTTTGAGCAATAATAACAAAAATAGCAATGGGAAGAAAAAGGAGTTAAATGGTGGGAACGCAGGTCAAAATAGCAATTCATCAAATAAGAAAAAGAAAAAAATGAAAAAAAAGAAAAAAGAAAGTACACCCAGCAATTCAACAAATAATAGCAAGAAAACGATAAAAAATTCGCTAAAAAAAGACAAAAAAGAAAAGGGTAATAAGAGCATCACATCAAAACAGAAAAGAAGTAACAGACAGAACGAGGATAACGAGGACGATGAGGATGATGATGAAGTGTCTGATGAAAACTCAGAAGAGGATTCCGAATTTTCCAATGACAGTCAAGATTATAATAATAAAAACGTTTGCAAAGCCCCTTTGGAGGACAGTACCAATAATTCTGCGCAAACGAGGGATAATCCCTCAAGCAGTTCTATTAACAATAACGCGACAGTGGAGGATAAAACGAATGACTGTACGTATGTCAATTTTAAGAAGAGTAGAAATACGAATCTCATTTCGAATAGTTCTTCACAGAATTCTACTATCGATGGGGTTAAAAGTGAAATGAATAATTCGCATATAACGCATTACGATGGATGTCCTGATAATGCTTGTAATGGAAATATACAGGAAGAAGCATTAGCAAGCGAAAAATATTTGAATGGGAATCATTCAAAGGACGCAGCTATGCTAAAGGGAGAGTGTGAACCCCCCGAGATGGAAGCAAAAGAAGGGAATAACTCAAATAAAAATCAATTTAATTTCAGTTTTGCAAGTTTTTTGAATAAGAAAATAAGTTCTATTTTTAATGACAGCTGTGATAATCATGGCTTAAATGGGGACAATCATAATAAGGATAGCAATAACGAAAGTTGCAAGGGTAATAGCAACGACAGCACTGTGAAGGATGGCTCGAACAACGAACAGGTGCTGCCGCAGGATGCACAAGATCCTCCACCAAGTGAGGCCTACAAGAGCGTCAGCAGTAGTAAGGACCGGTACAACAAATTTAGCCAAAAGAGCAAGCTGATAAAGGATGAATATATCGAGGCTAAATACGAAAAGGAACATCTCCCAAGAGAACAAACGAACGGGACGGAAAAGACGGAAGAGGCAGCAGGGGAGGGCGGGGCACCTGCGAGGAAACAAAAAAGACTATACGATAACAGTAGTGCTATGAAAGTGGAAGGGGGAGGGGATTCACACCAAATGGAAGAACACGAAAATGATAAAATATGTGTAGAGGAAAAAAAAAGGAAGAAGTCTTCCATTTATGAAGAAAATTATAAAAACGAAATGAACAAAGAATTTTTTAAAAAACTAACGCAGACATCGCCAATTAAGGAGGATAACCAATCTAGAGCGAATGGTTCGGTTGATAGGAAGGAGGAAAAGGAAGATGAACTTAGTCGGGGAGTAGAACAACAGGGAGTGCATAGTGAATTGGGAAGAGCCGAAAGTCGTGACCTGCAACACCCTGGGGGATAATAGAAAAAAGGAATTGAATAAGGTAAAAAGAGGTGGACATAATAAAATATCGTTTAATAAATCTGGTAAGAATTATTATAGCAGAAGCCATAGTACTGCCAACCGGGATGACCACGAAGCGTGTGATAACATGGATAAAAATACTCCTGGGGAAGGGAATTATTTAAAAACAAACGAAAGAAAAAACACTACGGAGGTGAACACAGCGAGGGAGGTAGACGAAGAAAGGCGCAAAAAATGAATAGCATTTATGCTGCTTTGTGTGGAAGAAAAGAAAGTTGGACTGAAGAAAGTGATTATTAGTATATATGACGAATATAACGTTTTCCATTTGGTAATAAAAATCGAAAGGAGTTATAATAACAATCCTTTTGGTGAATAATTAAGAGAAAAACAAAAAAAAAACCATGGTGATATTTTATGCTGTTCCCGAAATGAACTGATAAGGAAAAAGAAAAAAAAGGAACCCCTCAGAAGAAAACTGATGTTTGATTAATTAAAAGACCTATATATATATTGGCTAGTATGTGTACTTCTCATATATATATATGCAGAATTTTTTTTTTTTTTGCCATCAGGCACTAAGATATTTTTTCTGTAAAAGCTCAACGTATTAAATTACAATATTATTATTCTGAAGAAATAACTAAAGAAATAATACTTTTTTACACAATCGGTTTTTATCATTTAAATTACCAGAATTTGCCATTTGAGAACTTTTCATTCCCTTATTTTATTTTATTTTTTTTTTAACAACCATTTGTATTTATTCAGAATTAAATATTACTGTAATGTGTTGAATGGAGACAAAGAAAATAATAATGAATCAAATAAAATCATCACGTATACATATCGTGCGAAATCGCAGAAGATATATGTATATAAATATATGTTAGGTCAAAAGCTATTAATTGTAATTAAAAGAGTATATTTATAACAGTAAAAAATAAATGTTAATTTCACTCCTCACTTTTTTTTTTTTTTTTTCTTTTTTTGTTTCATAAAAATGTATAAAGATGATAATGTAATATATTTTTTATACATATAACGACGTATCATGGTAAATATTAGAAGATTGTGCATTGTGTTTTTATTTCTATTTTTACAAAAAAATAAATGAAGCATATGGTTAATCATTTGATGTTTTTTCGCACATGGAGTAGAACTCTCGCAGGAGTAGGAAGAAGAAGAGAAAGGAAAAGATAAATAAGGAAAAGCAGAAAACGCAGAAAAAGAAGCGCTTTGTGAAGCAGAAAATGGGCTTTCAATCAGCTATGCAGAAAAGCTTGAGCAAAATTGTTTTACCGTTATTCGCAACTGTGGAGAAGGTTTCCTCCTTTTTTTTTGTTCTCATGATGTTGTAAAAAAAAAATAAAAAAAGAAGGATATATATTTTAGGGAGGCAAAGTATGCTTATTAAAATACAGAAGAGCCTATAATTTTCTCCAACTATTTGCTGCACCTATGTAACATTTTATAGCAAAAAATGAAGCAAAGGAGTGGGATAATAACTCCGAATAGAAGAACGATTATGTGGTAGCATGCGCAGCACATGATGCAGGATTTGCAGAAGATGCCCTAAAGCTTTCAATATACTATTTCAACGAAAGCGGTGCATTGGAGATTATGCTTCCAAGCTCATTTTTGCAAGTGAAAAAAAAAGAAGAAGAAGAGAAGCAACAACAACAAAGCAATGTGAACAAAATAACCAAAGGAGAGCGAATTAGCTGTTTAACATGGATGGATAACCCCAGCCCTCTTAAACATTACTACAACAACAAAAAAAAAAAATAAATAAACGAAATTGTATATCCTCTCGAATAATATATGGTCTTTGTTAAAATTAATAAGTAGAAATGCTCCTGCACTTTCTAATATTTTTTCAGCTATAAGGAGACAACTTACGCAGACTAGTATGTGCCACGTATTTAATCTAATATGTGTATATGTGAAATGTTTAATAATACTTGTTAATGTGCGCCTTTTTCTTAATTTTTTTTTTTTTAATAAGTTGTTAAATTCTAATCTGTTTCGTTCATTATTTTTTGATAACTGCATATCGCTTCCTTCCTTCCATCCTTTTTTTTTTTTAATGTCTGATAAAGTGAAAATGTTTTTCATTTTACATTTTTCCATTTTTCCTATTCTTCACATTGCATTACATGTAACTGGGTTTTCCCTCGCCCACACACCTTCGCGCTGAGAGTGTACATGTTCTTATGCATACATTTCCATGCGCGCCAAGGGACGCCTAGTCATATACACTTGTATAGCTGTTTGTAGGCCCTAGGCCCATTTCATATGCCTCATTTCTTTTAAAAACTTTCTCACTTATCAGTGAAAACAAATAGTTAATGCGAAACGCTAAAAAAAATTATGTAGCACACGTAGAGCGGGAGGTATGTATGTATTTAAATATATATATACGTATATGTATATTTTATGTGCCCTCCTTTCGTGGCTTCAAAATTGCTCGGCTAGCGCAGCTGTGTTAATTTCTTCCAAACGAAACAGGAAGGGATGCATGATACTTCAAAAAAATGGGGTGACGGGTGGGTTGCGCCGGGGAAGAGCCCATATGTGTGACACACGAACAGGTTAAGGGCGTTACTTCGGCAAGGAACCTAAAACAAAGTCGTGCTGTTCAATTACACTTTTCCGTTTTTCTTCGTACCGAGTTGCAGTTATACATTTTTGTGAAATAGCCTCTTCCTTGCATTTCAAGATAAGTATCCACGCCTCCGGTTGGCCCAAAAATAAGAGGTGCGGATTTTTCACGAGGTTTTCATTAATGTCGTGTTGGTAACCGCATATTTTATTTTTAACCATATACAGCTTATCTTTATAGAATATTTTTAAAATAGTCATATTTTCGTTGACAAAAAGAGCATTTTTTTTTCTCTTCCCGGATACGCAAGCATTTAGTAATCTTGGATCGTATTCTACTTTTACAGTGTCGTTAATTAATTGTATGAGGCTCCTAGAACTGTCAGCTTTTAAATCGCTTAAAATTGTAAAAAAAATGCTGCTGTACTTGCTTAGTGACAAGACAGACAGGCCATTTAGCTGTTTTGATATTTGAAGATCGCACTCATCGCCTATTATGTAAAAGTTTTCGCAAAATGCATCATCATAAAATGCGTAAGATTTATGTAATTCGTGAAGACTATCCTTTTTAAAAATAATTTGCTTATTGTTTTTTCCACATTTTAGGAGATTATTTAATTTTGCTACGATCTGTTCATCAGATACAGTAACATTGGACGATTTTAATTTTCTTAGTAGGCACTCTTCTTTTCTTTTCTTCTTCGATTTTTTGTGTGATATTTCTGAATTGTTAAAAACTAAAGCAAACGTTTCATCCTCCTTAAGGTTATCGCCCAAGTTGAGCAATTGCTCTTCTCTGAAGCTTATTTTGGCTAGGGAAAAATCTTTCGAGTCGTGTTGGCTTTGTTTAATTAGAAAATAATATTTGCTTGGTTTTTCCTGCCAGGTGTGCTCCAGCACTTTCTCCACAACAGTCTTGTAAATTTCCTCCGACTTGGGGCTGGGGCTAAGTGTGCACATTTTGTATTTTTTTCCTTTATGAGCGTGAAAGGATTGATGCGTTGACACGTGGCTCGGTTTCGTTCTTTTGAGACTCCTGAGGGTAGACTTAACGCAAAGATGTGCAGATAACTTCGGGTTGCTGCACCGCGTTCATTTGTGAATTGCAAAGCTTGCTAACCGTTCAGCCGAGGCGTCTTAAAAAATTAAAAGCTACTATACCAATGCTAACTCGGTGGGAACCGAAGGGATACACAAATGGATGCACAGAAAAAAGAAAAAATCTGAATCTACATTAGATACACACGTATTTGACAGTTACACAGAAACAAAAGAATAAAAAAAAAAAAAAAAGTTGCTTAAGTTGTACCTCTGCAAACACTCGCATGTAAAGCTCAAGCACTGAGAGTAGAGCATTATCACGCCATTTTTCCTATCTGTTATTTTTTATCCTACGATATTGCGCCATTCGGAAGAAGAAAAGAAAAAAAAATCCCATTCTAAATTTATTTTTACATTTTAGAATTTTTAAAAATGTTCACAATTGTTTCATCGCTGCTTTTTTTTTTCTTTTTTACTTTTGAGTGTTATTAATCGATGCGATATGATACCTTGCCTACAAAATTTGCAGTTCAGGTGGCTAGGGCAAATTTACACCGCCCTCCCCTTTTAAGTGCCGTGTAGTTTGCGCACCATTGTACAAATATATTTTAAGCTTTGCTATGCTGATTGCAATGCACGTCGACAAAATTTTACACTTGGTATATATTTTGTAGCCATTAAGAAGAAAGGTTTTCCCCTAGGCGCCTCTATGTACAAATATGTTTACATGTTATGTATGTAAACGATTGCGCGCATATGTATAGTGTTCACTCCCGCATAGCATAAACTAAACCTCTTTTTTGGGTTATTAAGGGCCGTTTAAGCTTTTCCACGGATGCCTCTTTTGTGAAGGAATTACATGCATATTTTATACCTGCAAGCACATTGCTTATTTTTCACACTTATGTCACTTCGCGAACGGAACACGTACTTAAACCGGCTAAGGCAAAGGTCTATGCATACCATATGCATGTGCAAACACGTGTCAGCTCCAGTACGCGCAGGAAGAAGAACGATCCACATAACTCAGAAAAGGAATCTAACAGAATAGCTAGTACCTAGGCACGTATGCTTAATTTGGAAAGGAGAAGATAAAACAGAACAAATAAAAGAATAAACAAGTACCCATTTAATACGGAAAAAAATGTCTATAATTTATGGTTTAGTAGCAAGAGGTGATAAGCAATACGGGTGCAATTTCGAAACGTAACAGATGGGGCGCATGCCGAGTACATGTTGCGCAAAACACACGTATACTTATACATATGCACACACGATTGTATGGGCCAAGACTACAGCTGTTTGTTTTATTAACCCCTTCTTTTTACCTCCCTTTAGACAAAACAGTACTGGCAGAATACACCGAATTCGGAGGAAATTTTTCCAACATAAGCAGACTGCTTCTGGAGATTATCCCCCCCCATTCGGCGAGGAAATCATACATCTACGATGAGTACAGTTTTGAGAGAGGCCAAATGGGGCAGTCGGTTCCCAAGAGAGAGATTAGGGCAAAAAAAAAGGCGTGGATCAGTACATTGTTATTAGCATGAAGGTGCATATATATATATAAGTCCCATACTTGCTTGTTTGTTTCCCCCACTAGAAAGATCCTTTTTTTTTTCCCATTTAGCTACGTTTTTCACCAGCTCATGAAAAATGGCATCACTTTCATGGCCATGACAGACAAGGAACTGGGCTTCCTAACCCCCTACGCGTTTCTAGAAGAAATATCCAAAGTGTAAGGCAATGGATATATTTTAAAGATGGCGTCGCGTCACCTGGGAGGCGCACGTGAGTATGGGTGTTGACGAGTGAGCGATTTTGTAGCGGCACATGTGCATGTATGTGTATATGTATATATGTATGTATTTTTTTTTATTTATTTTCCCCCGTTTACAGTTTCTTTAAGCACTTTAACTACACGTCTGATTTTATTACCCTGTCGCTGGATGAAGAGTTTAAGCCCGTTTTGAGAGAAAACATGGTATGTGCGAAACTGTGCCGTGTTTCTGTTTGGGAAAACGAAACATTAACGTTACGTAGAGTCCCGACGGGAGTACTCAAACGTGCGTATACACATTCCAAGCAATCTCCCTAATGCACAAAAATTGTAGCTGTCCTACCCTTCCCCGCACTTCCCCTGCAGAGAGTCTTCAACAACTACGAATCGAACGATGTGCATAACTTAAAAAGCAAAATTAGCAACATACAAAATATCATCATCGAAAATATTGAAAAGATACTGGAGAGGAGAGAAAAAATAGACATACTAGTTAACAAGAGTGAAAAATTATATCAGGAAAATATAAGCTTCAGGCGGCAAGCTATGAGGCTAAATTTTTTTATGTGGATGGAAGACAACCGATTTCTTATTTACTTCATTTCGGCTATAGGTATCTTTGTTTTTCTCATTTGGTCCTTCTATAACGTGTAAACGTTGGAATCAAGGGGGAGAAATCAATACCTTGAACATGGATAAAAATACGGTTAAAAGGTGAGCTCCCTCGTGAATTAAAAAATTTAAGTAATCCCATTCTGCGTGCTCAAGTTGAGCAGACAGTAACACAGAAGAGGTTGAAGGTGCCGCGCATATACCTAAGCCCCATACAAACTAACCCAAATTGGTACTCGCAAAAGCGTGCCACGACTATAGTGATGGTTGGGTGCTCTTTCCAAAAGGATCAATTTTTAGGGAGTACTTTTGCTAATTTTTTTTTAAATTGTGAAGACAAAGGGTTACATTTTATGTTTCCCCCTTTCATTTCGGTATCCGACGAAATCTGGCCGTACGTATTTTGATTCCCTTTATTTGTTCATTTATTTATTTCGTCTTTTGTCCCACTGAATTGTTTTATCGTTTTGCGGAGCCATTTTTTTGCTACGCGCCGCTGTCTCACCTTGCATTTCCATTCCCCCCACCATCCTTGCAAACGCGCATAGCACATTGACACAGAATTCATTTTTCTCCTTTGTTTACGTATTTCACCCATCGATTTTTATTATACATCGATTTAGCAGCAAGACGATTTCGCAAAAGTGGGGAAACATCTATCTGCGCATTTTTTTTTTAAATTATAAACCTTTTATCAATGTACATTCCTATTAAAAAATTGCATACAGTAAAGGTTGACGATATCGTGCGATGTATGTAGCCCCCCACGTGTTGAACTAAAACAAGAGGGAAAAAGGAGGAAGAAAAAAAAAAAAAAAAAAAAGAGGAAGAAAAAAACGCAGGCTTGGTTATGATTGGTTCATAACATTTTTTACGTCTTCTTATATTTTCTATGGTGTGCATGGACTAGGGTTATACTGACACCGAAGTGTAACATACGAGCATGTATTTAGAAAAAAAAAGAATAAAATAACATTGCAACTTCAAAGAATTAGGAACCTTTTTTGCTGAGTTTGTAAATAAAAATGGTTTCATTTAATGTTTTTTTCTTTTTCAGTTCTGTGTAATTGAACCTAATGGATATATTCGCATCTTTCAATATTTCGTCTGGCCTGTTATTCTTTTCCATGAGCAGGTATATAACTCCCTTATCACTGACATAGTCATATACGCTTAATAGAAATTTTAAAATAATTTCTCTTCCATGTTTTCCCCCTGCGTAGGATGCAACAATATCTGTTTTGTTCATTTCGTCTTGTTCTGTCGCAACATATGGGGGGTTGAATAAGACAAGGTCGAATTGTTTGCACTGCCTTAAGTTGTTAAACAAATCGGTGTTTATTATTTCGACGTTTGAAATTGTATTGTCCCATGTTAATTTCCTTACGCATTTACAGGCCTTCTCGTTAATGTCAAGGCAATACAGGAGGTCAACGTTCTTCTTCTTTTTTATCAGCAACTCGTGCAGGGACAAAATCAGGTAGCCGCTTCCTGTTCTGTAGGGGGTTGGTCGAAAGGTCAGGGGGCGTACGTAAGTTTGTATATGTGTAAGCACATACACAAGTCCACATGCGCGTGAAAAATGCGTTTATAAACGTGCTGGCGTTCTTTCATACAGAGGCACAGTTGTGCCAAAGGTTTTGCCTTAAAATGTATTTTTTTCTCCGTTTTTGAAGTTACCCCATTTCTAGCGCCACGTGAATAGTTGGTGACATTGTCTCAATATCTTCTTCAAGTGCCTCAAGAAAAGTAAACGTGTCGCTGCTTGGCAGATACACATCTTTCCTGACCCCTTCGTTGCTATAAATGTGGTCAAAATTTATTTTCACTTCCGGAGAAGATGGCATATTTCGAAAGAGTTATGATAATTATAAAAATATGTTTGTGCTGATGATGGGGGCAATTATGACGGGGACTTTACGCAATGCGATGATATTGCAAGAAAGACGTTACATCAATTTGCTAATGTTATCAATGGTGTGTCAAATTCTAGATGGTATGTGGGGGAAAGGGAGTGCTACTTTTTCAAAAAGGGTAAAATTAGGGTGTTCAAAAATAGGGTGAAGTAAGGAGAAAATTTCACGTGCACTGTTTCACACTAAATATAACACTCTCAGGTATCGCTGAGAAGTACATAAGAAATGGAGCATCGAAGCGAAGGTCATATTTGGCTCGAGCCTAACATATTTTCTGGGCCATTATTTTTAAAGTTGTAGGAGGGTAGCTTCTGCAAAAGGGTCTTATGTACTTCGTCTTCCAACATCCTTTCGTATAACCAGGTGAATCGGTCAGAGAGTATTTCCTGTTTATTTAATTGCTCGTAGCGCAGCGTCCAATAAATATTCTACAAATGGAAGGGGTAGAAATGGGGTAGAATGGGGGTAGAAAATGGGACAGAGAAGAAGGCGCATAGTGGTGCTGTTCTCTTTTGTTTTTTTTCCTGGAGGGGTTAACACACAAGCTGTTTTGTGCTTGATTGGGAGATGCGGAAATAGGAAAATGTATACATTGAGAGACGTGTGTGTCAACGGAAAAATGTAGCAGCTTCCCTCCCCCTTCCCTAAAAAAGGAAATCAATAGGGAAGTCCTTTTACCTTTATGCCTGCAAACCAATAGGGCGCAGTCAGAAGGCCAATGAAGAATGGACCGACATTTGCTTTAGTCCAAAAATAATCTTCGCTGAAAAATCTACGACAACTTGCACTAAGAATTCGAAAAAGAAGGGGGGGGCCGTGGGGAGGAAATTTTAAAATTGGGCCACGAATCTTTCGAAAAGGCGCACGCGTAAAAATACACATATGTGGATATATACACGTGAGTATGACGCGGTGACCAACTCCTTATGAATACGTGCTTCCTTAAATTGGCTTAACTGATGCGCTTTCTAACTCAAAGAAGAGACAAATTTGTTCATTGGAGCATATACATACAAGGATACGCGCCTATGTATGCACCCCGGTATTTTCATATGTAGGTGCACTCTTTATTAACTGGGCCTTCTGCCATACCTCTTACACCAGGAGTAGCTACACGCGAAACCTCTGCCAACGCTTTTTACAAATGATAGCATTTTCAAACTTTGTTATGATTATACAGAAATACGTAGGAGCATGGGGGAGGCAAGGAGAATATTTCTCAATCCAGGAAAACACGCTCACACGTTTACTTTTTTTTGTACTTACTCATATGTGATTATGCTGTGTTGTACGTTATGTCAATGGGGTGTAAAGAAAAAGAAAAAAAAAAAATGCTTTCAAGTATATAGAGAAGTGGAAAAATCGAAAGAGAAACTTTGTTAATCCATCATTTTATTAAAAGAAAATCATGAAAAGGGTGCGCGCGCGAACGAGTAGATAATAAATATATAAACGTACATTGGATACATAAATGCAGCGTATGTGCATATTTTTTTGTTGTTTGTTTGCTCGTCGCGGATTCTATCGCATGGGAGGAAATACGCGTAATGTGGTTAAAAAAAAAGAAAAAAAAATTGTGTACGACTGAGCTTTGTGCGCAAATTAGAGGGGCTGTAACGAATATAGGATGACGCGTACATGTTTTTTGCGTTTTTTTTTTTTGCTTTTTTTGCAAGCGTGAATTGTTTTTTACATAGATAATTTTTTTTAGGAACAATTTAATGTTCAATTATGCTAAATGAGAGGTTCCATTTTTTGGCTTTTTCGCGAATCACGCATTTGTGTTGTCATATGGAAATGTTCCCTTCGTTGTACACATTTTCAATGCGGCATTTTAAAGCATTATAAGGCAGTTCATTTAAAAATTATTACCTTACTTCGGGGGGAATTAAACAAAAAAAAAAAAAAAAGTGTCCATATTATTCAAAAGTGGAGAAGTCATATGGAGATATTTGTGTGCGTGCGGATTTGTATGCATCTGCGCGTGCTGAGGCAAACAAAGGGAAATGAGGCTTAACAGGATTGCGATCGAGGACTTCCCGGAGCTTAACCAAGCGTTAAGGGAAGTCTCGAGGGGGAAGCTCGTACGAAACACACATAAGCCCCTCGCAGGAAGAAGCATAAAAAGTTCACGGCGAATAAACCTATACACACCGCATGGAAAAAACTACGCAAGGAAACTCTTAAACTGCTTTACCGACGTGAATCGCAAATTTTGCGCAATTAAGTTTCTTCTTCGGGTGTGCCAGAAGTGGAAGAGACTCCTTAACTGTAGCAGCTGGTCGTGGCTCATGTGGTTACTTTTGTTTAAATTGAAAAGTCGTTCAATTAATAATGAAAATAATTCATCATTTAAGTTTAAGGCGTCCAGCTCGTTTAGGCACAATGCACAAATTATCAATTCCTCAGAATTAAACGATTCCAGTTTTCTAATTATTTCTCGTATGACACATTTTGTTAAGGGTCTGTATATCTCGTTAGTTTTAGAAAACGGTAAAATATTAGAATCCGTCTTGGTTAAGTATTCGAATTTTTCCCGTTCTCCGAAATTTAATCTTACCAGTGCTATTAGTAGCAGCATGATAGTTCTGCCGCCTAACGCGGGGGTTCTAAAATATATGGAGTGCAAAAAGGTTTTAAAAATTTTCGGCAACGGTGTGTTTACATTTATGTGGGTATCCTCGGTCAGTAGCAGGTTTTCCTCCACGTTGTGATGATACGTATTGGTTTCGTTGCTATGGGTTTTTTCATTTTTCGCCCTTTCCTTTTCTCCATCTTTCATTTCCGCAGATGGGGTGGCACGAGCGTGATGGCCTTGTCCTTCAATTTGCATATTTCCATCATCGGGAGTGCTTTTCTGCCCTCCCAACTGATCATTTGGACAATCCTTAAAAAAAAAATCATTGGAAAAATCAAACTCTTGCACGACAAAAGATAATTCCGAGCTGCTAAATTTTCTCCTCTTTTCATTTGATATAATAAGAGGCAGACTATTGGTATGTCTCAGCAGTAGAGAAGTGTCATATCTGTGTGTATTCATATGGACAATTAAGTCGATCGGTTTTTTATAAAATCTGAAGAGTCTAGTTAGCAATTCGAACATTATTACTCGGTAGGGTGGGGTGCCGCTATAAATGTTTTCCGTAATTTTTTCTAAAATGATTTTTTCTAATTTTAAATAAATGTCGTATAATGCTTCTAAAGATATTGTGTTAGCATTCACCTCAGAAATTGAGTTTATTTCGCGTAGAAATTTCCCATTAGAAATGGGGTGCATAGAATTGTCATTTCCGGAGGGGTCATTTGTTTTATTCTTTACATTGGCCGAAGCGGATGAGGAACATTCTGCGACGTCTTTTTCAGATTCTACATCTTGTTTAACTCTATTTTTGGTGGATTCCTTCTTTACGGCACAGTCTCCACAGGGGCGATTTATCCCATCTCTTTGGTTCCTTTGAATGGAATGGTATTTTTTCCCTCTATTGTTTACATCACTCTCCAGCGTCGTATTTGGGTGTATCGTTTTTCTCCCCTTCGTGCTTCCTTCTCTCGTGTTAGCGGTTTCGTGCACATGTTTTTCATTTTGACGAACGTTAAATTGGCTCCTGTTTTGACCTTTATGTGCATCTTGAATTGGGATTCTCCTGTGATCAGAGTTCCCTTCACGTAACATCAATTTGTTGTAACGTTCATCCGATGATATCTCCACAGAGGGGTGTTGAAGCAGGTTTCCGTCACCATTCGGATGATCACTTCGCTCCTTTGGAGTATTATCATCCGATGAAAGGCTTGTTCTCCGGTGTAGCACGCTCCCCTTCTCGGTGTATGCACTGTGCTGTCTTATTAGTATGTACGCTTGGATGCAGTTCAGTATGGAGGAGAAGTCATTAAGCTCGAGGTGCGTAATTTTGTCCTTCAATTGTAGTATCTGATCTACTAGCATAGGTAGGGGGGAGAAATAGTTTAGTCTAGAAAACCCATCGGCACACCAGGATAGGTACTTGATATTTGTATAGTTTATATTTTCTTTCACAGGTTTGTACAACTGATGGAGAATGCTCCTCTCCGGTAGTACCTTCAAATTTGCTAAACCTCTTAGTAGGAGTCCTGAAAAATCGGATCGGTACAAATCATTTTTGTAGATATTTTTTTTTAAAGTGGTCACTAGCATGTTCACCAGATTAGGGTTATTACATCCAATTCTTCCGATGACATGTATCAGAAATGGAAGTCTTTTTATTTCCAGTTCGTGAATCCTATTTATAATTGTGCTGTAAAAAGGAGTAATCTGGCAATGTATTTGAAAATCATAAAAGAGAGCTAAGTCATCTAGGATAAGTTGAATGTCCCTCATAGATATGTGTGCATGCTTCTTGGAGATAATTTTTGCTATCGAGTAAATCCACTCTCTGTAAACTAAGTCCTGATATTCTGTGAGTACCCTTAACAGCCTATGTATGGACACACCATTTAAATTAACGGACGTGTTGTATTTACGGAAAAAATGAAATAACAAGGGCTCGATGGTTAGGTAGACATTTCTGTTCGAATGCCTACTTAGGTAGTATACCAGGTCTATAATTTCGTAGCTATTAAACGAATTCGCATCCTTTTTTATGTCATTACATAGTTTTTGTAACTCTTTTGTGTTTCCACTTTTTAGCCACTGTACATTGACTATATACTTCTGCGCCTTTCTGTTTAGTTTGAATGCGGGTTTCATGAACCCCACCCTTTTAGGGATTTGCCATTGACTGAAGTGTTTTACATGGCGGAACTTACTGTAGAGAAAAGGGTTGCCTCCCGTCTGTAACCATTTCGCGGCAACGCGCTTTTCGCGCAGGTAGATATTCATCTAAATGAAGGCATGGCTACACTCCTGCTTCCGGGTGTGCAGGTCTGTTATCGGAATTTCTAGTGGGTTCCCTTTGCAGCATCGGGGCCAAGGTAGGGGAGGCTTACAGCGGTGCCTGTTTGTGTGTTCTCTGTTGATAAGAATGCAGAGGGAAGCGGGAACGGATATTCGCAAAACGGTGAATTGATCCCCTCTCTCAACTGTTTGTAAACTTATGTAGGGGCTTAAAAAGATGGAACTGAAATTGAAATCTGCAAGGCAAAGGCGGTGACAGCAAAAAAGAAGCTTCAATTAATTTGGTGCAAAAAGGGGCCGTATTTTCATTCCATTCAATTTTTTGTTACATGCTTGTGATTTCCTTCACTGCGTTTTGCTTTGTCATGATGATTAAGTTATGACTAATAACCTATGCTTTATGACTTACGGTTTATGCCTTACGATTTATGACTTACGATTTATAAGTTACGGTTCAAGGCTTTCAATTTCAAGCGCTTTGGGGAGTTCTGTTCGCCAACAACGGTAAAACGAAGCATATAGGGCGCAGCTTGCTCAATGCGTAAAAAATAGCACGCGAGAAAGGGTTAGTTGTGCATCCTCTCATATGACCCACTAGAGTTAACCCATCCATGTGAAGTACATGTTTATTTTTAAAGCAGTCCTAATTTCCCATGTATTTTTAATTTAAATAAATTCGCCTTTTACAAAATATCTGGTGAAAATACTAAAGGGGGTGGCTGAATTATCTGCTCCAGATTTGGGGAAGCGTGTACAATGTTGGCACATATCTTTTTTTAAATGGACAAAAATAAAGAGGCGTAAAAGATGATACTATCTTTTTGCGCCCTTTTCAAAAATACACGTTTGTATTTTGGCCATTATGTAGGGAGTGGTTGCTGCGCGTTTTGCTAATTGTAGGCGGTGTTCTGTCGGCCAAGCGCTACCTTAGTTACACGAGTGTGTCGATGAGTGCAATGGAGTATGCCGATACGAACAGAATGCCCCTATCAGAATACCCCTATCAGAATGCCCCTATCGTGTTGCACATAACCAATTTGGTAGAGGCACATTTCTAGATAGAACGAAGACAAAGGGACGTCCACATGAGCATAAAAAAAAATACAGTAACCGTTGGTGGGATCGCGAAAATATTGTACAGTAATGTATATTTTGTGACGACAAAATGACGGGCATGTACAAAATTGAACTGGTTTGTTAATACGACAGGAGTGGTATCATTTATCTCCTTTCTGCGTGCAGGGATGGTAACATCGTTGAGAAGAGACCATTTTGCACGTATTTAAAGGTATACACATGTGTATAATGCCAGTTTTGCGGTGATGCGAGGGTACTCCGAGCAGTTATTTTTAAAAAGGCACGTTGTATGCTTTTTTTTTTTTTTTTCGTCCCCTTAGTGAGCAGATGCAACTTGTAAGTACTAGAATCTGATTTAGTTTTATGCCTTTCATCACTATAACGGTATTTTCACTTTCGCTACTTAGTATAAAGGGTGTTCACATTGTTGTTTACTGTAAAGTTATTACATTAAAGAGCTTGAACGGACCACATTTTTAATTTTTTAGAAGATTTATTTTCCCGTTATGATAACATGTACGTCGAATGACGTTTGTAAAAATTTCTTCGCCCGATGTATCTTAAATTCACGCCTGGTATTGTGAGAAAAAAAAACAAAAAAAAAGTCCGTTACGGGAACGGCGTTGTATACAAACCATTTTAATGGGCTAAACAACACTTACAATTTACAGTTGTTCAGAAATATGGATACCAAAAAATGGCATGTAATATTTTCTTTCTTTCTCGTCCTTGCGGGTGAAATTTCCACATATATTACGTACATAGGTACGTATGCATATATATGCTTTAAATAAATTTGTATATTTTTTTTATGTATAAGCTTTGTAATGTTTCCCATTTCGAGTGGGGCGGAAAAATAGAGCCTTAAGTGGTGTACTCAGGGGTTGCCGCACAAAATAAAACACATGTCGTGCTTTCACCAAAAAATGCAAATAATGCGATAAAACGGGAGTCTTTAAATTAACAAATTTGGATTACTAAATGAAGAAAAAGTATCTATCTATTTTTGTTGAAAATGGCATAAATAAGAAGGCAGCTTTTGTATCTTTACCTGCCTGATTGTTCAATTATAGGTATACATAATTTGTAAGAAAAAACTGGGAGCGCTTTTACTGCATACAATTTTTTTACAAGCTATATATATAAACACATGGAGGAACAACGCCAAGAAAAAAAAAATAAATAAATAAAATAAAATTAGTTACAAAACGCCTTCTCATATTATAAACGTTTCGAATTTGTAAAAAAAAACAGAAAAAAGAAAATTAAAACAAAATTTGAACTTAGGGAGAGAAAGTAAATTCATACGAATATTTTGCGTACCCCACTGTTTTTTTAACCTTTTTTTTTTAACCGTTTTTTAAAATAAGCAATCTTGGAGCTAATAACACTTATAGCAGGCGGATCCTTGGTAAAGATATATCCCCAATCCCCATTATTCGTACAAAAAAAAGGTAAGGAAGAGGAACAAAAGCGCGTTAGTGTACTTTTTATGAGGCCCACGCATGAAACGTGCGAGTGAAGCGTATGTATGTTATGTTGTTCGTATGGCTTTATGCCAAATGAGAGGAGTGTACTGAGTCATCCATTTGAAAGCATTTTAAAGCTGTTGAGCGGTAGAGCTCTATGGGAAAATATGCATTTGTGTGAAGCGTAAAATGATTAATAGTAGAGTAAAAACCGTAATGGCAAAATATATGCGCGGGTGGGAATGCAAAAGATACGAGGAATAGCATTCCCCAGCGGAAACCTTGTGCATGACGTTTCTTTGCAATAAAGGAGAAGAATAAATACACGTGTACGCAGTTATGTCAATTGCGCTACGTGCACTGTGGCAGCGTTGTATGAACCGTGGGTTATGAACAACCCACTTTTGAGCGCATATGAGCAGGCGTGCGAACCTTTATCTGCCCACATTTGTGCGCAAATAGGAGATGCATATATATATGTGTATGCATACGCGCGTGTGCAACCGTAAACGAACTACTGTGGCAAATTACGCGACACATTTTGCACCTCTGCAGGCTAGATGCAATTTTTTAATTAAAGAACGCCAAAATGGTTTCTGTTAAAACGAAAATTCTAAAAAGCAATCCCAGCGACCTGGAAAGAGAAATTGCGCAATGCCTGATTGATATCGAGTTATCAAGCTCATCGGACATAAAAAATGACGCGAAAGAAATTAAGATATTATCATGTGACTTGGTAGAAGTTGAAAAAATTAAGAAAAAAACGATTTTAATTTATATTCCATACAAGATTTATACAACTTACGTAAGGAAAGTACAAAGGAAACTTATCAACGAATTGGAGAAGAAAACCAAAAAGTACGTTGTGTTGGTAGCCAAGAGGACCATACTAAAGACGAAGCAGAAAACCAAGTCCTTTAAAATAATTCCAAGATCGAGAACTCTGACCAGTGTATATGACTCCATCTTAGAGGACATTGTAGCTCCCAGCGAAATAGTTGGAAAGAGGTGAGTGTACAGGCGAAGGGGCGTAACTGTGATCATGTGGGTATATATACACATATATATATGCATATGTGTGTCTATGTATACTGTGCGATGCTCGCAAAGCGCGTTTCTGACAACCGGCGCGAACACGCCACGTATGCGCATGCCCACACTCACCCCCGTGGTGTAACCCCCACCCTTTTTCGCAGAATAAGCATGAAGGCTGACGGAAAGAGACTATTCAAAATAATGCTCGATTCCAAGGAAAGGCAAAGAGATAACATCGACGAGAAGCTCATTAGCTTCGCGGCTGTGTACAAAAGAATCACAAAAAGAGACACGGTGTTTGCCCTGCCACCAACCAACGAAAAATGAAACGAGAAATGCGACGTGTGAAATGTTTAAAATGAGGGAATGCTTATCCAATTATTTATTTTTCCAAAATTTTTAATTTTATCGCGAATTCTCCATAACCCTCCAACATTTTCTTTTATGTCCCCATGCAACGTGTATATATCATACATATACGTGTGTGCATATGTGTTTTATTTTTTCTATTTTTATTTTTTACCACATTGCTGTAACGGCATGAATGGAATTTTTTTTTTATTTATTAACATAAGAGAAGAAGACTTGCAAAAAGAGGACAAAAAAAAAAAAAAAAAAGGTTAAAAAATTATTTAATTAATTTAAAACATTTTAAGGATTATCAAATGAAACAAGTGGGGGAACTTTCGCAGTGGAGCCATTCCAGACATGTTTAAAAAAAAGTGAAGAGTATTACATTTTGCACATCCTATGCAACTATTTTGTGTGAATTTTAAAAAATGCCGAAAAGACGCAAAATGGAATATGCGAAGGTGGGTGAGAAATATTTCATTTTTAAACTACAAAGGAGGGGAGGAGGACCCACACATGAAAACGATGATAAAATCGCATCTGTTAAAATCGGGTGGAGGTTTTAATTATTTTACAACAGAACGCCTAAGCGAGGGGGAAATTGGTCTATAACAATGGTAAATATGCTTAGCATAATAAGTGTGTGTCCCTCCTTCCCCTGTTCCGCCTCTTTACAAATTCATTTTCCATGGGGAATCAGCATGGGCGTAATAAAATCCTTTAGAGCCTTGAACGGAACCATTGCTTCCCGTGCACACATTTGCGTGTATATGTATGCACATTCAGTTCAGTTTAGGGGAGGCCACGTTTTATCGATGAGCTGCTCATTATACTTGTTAAGTTTTCTTCCAAGCAACGATACGAATTCTTCCTTTAAAAAATCGTTCTGACTTTTCCACTTGTTAATTAGGGTCGCCCTGGAAAGGTGTAAAAGTGGAAAGGCATGAAAATTAATGTTTGCGCGTTATTGGAAATGCGTACGTTGGACGCACTGGGACGGGCGCATATCCGGTGCATTTAACGGAAGGGTAGATTACATATATATATATATACTTATGTGCGCATTGTCAGCACCCACCTACTGCTTATTCGGGCCTCCCTTAGCGCATCTACGAACTGCTTAACCGGCTGACTGCTGCACGCGATAATGTCATTCGCCGAATGGGCGTAAAACATATGAAATGATAACATTTTTGGAAACATGGACCCATCTAATATGAACAATGCAAGGTAGTCATAAAATAACAAGCTGTTTTCATTTAACTCTTTTCTCGTCATGGGTAGATAATGAGAATAGGGCAAATACAAAGGCTTGACGCAAACCACGATTTTGTCCTTCCTCATGTCATATTTAGCCGGGGGTATCTTTTCATATTCGTTAATGTAAATGCAGACGTTGGTTATTTTCCCTAAATCTGATTCATTTACACTTAGGCAGTCGTACATGACGTACGACTTTGCGTTCTTCATTATGTAATTGTACAGGATGTATTTAGGGTACGGCCTACGGGAAAGAAGCGGAGGCGAGGGGGGGATGACAAGTGGTAGGCGATCAGACATCACACATGTACACACGTGCATGTATATACGTATATATAGGTACACCTACATGCACGTGACCACTCCTTAGCACTCTGCAAACGTTAGGAGGTGGCGAGGGGGTGGTGAATTACCTATTTTTATACATGAGCGAAGAAGAATTGATATATATTGGAGTGTTCATGTTTTGGGAGAAGTAAGCCTTTTTGTTATTAAAGTTCAAATTGGAGTTTCTCGTGTACTGGTTATGTACTAAGTCGGAGCGAATGGCTAGGTGATCTATAAATCCCTGGATGACTGCATAATGAATTATTTTTTTGGATAAGTCTGATGGGTTCTTTTCCAAAAGGTCAAAATTAATATTTTTGTTAAATTTGTGATTTATCAATTTTATTAAATGGTTGGACAATTTGAGTAGTTCTTCCATTTTTTTCTTGTCCAAGTGCATGGTACAACAGAAATGATTTTTGTCGTTTGAAAAATAGAAGGAGGTACAAACGTTAAGGTAAAAATCAATGTCGTTATCGAATCTTAATTTAAAATCATCAAGAGTGTTATCCTTTTCATCGCTGTCTGGGGAATTCCCCTCTGATGAATTGCTCTCGTCGGGGGGTACATCACCAGAGGAACAACTATTCACATCACTTTGGTTTTCATTTTCGTCGTTCTTTTTAAAAATTAAGCTTGCTAAATTGTAGTTACGTCTGCTGAGGGTGTCATTGCCGTCCGTTTGGCTACTACTCTTCGTTTTCTTTCCATTCATGACGGTTTTCCTTTTTTTGCCCCCTTTACCGTACTTCGCCTTGAGCTTGTAATCGTACGAAAAAATGGACTCCAAATATAAGCAGGAGACTAGGAGACAGGCTAACGGGATTGAACTGGTGTGATTAATCGCTAACGATTTTAGGCAAACGTCGGTTAAAATTTTAGCATATCTTGTGCTTATTGGTAGGGACAGGACGAAACTACCAGTAGGAGTAATTCCGCTTTTATGCTTCGGGTTAAACATGTTTATATGATTTTCGATACTTTTTTTTGAGGCCATTTTATCGCTTAAGGTTTTAAAAAGGAATTGGACATCTTGGTACCCAAAATAAACGCAGTTAAGATAAATTAATCTTTTTTTGGCCTCCTGAAATTTACACTTTTCTGGCTTATTAATGAAGGGGAAATGTTCTACATTTTTTATTTTAAAACTTAGCAGGTATAAAATTAGGGATTCAAGGGGGTAGTTCAAAATTGGGAAATCATTATCGTTTTTGAAAAAATAGTTGTAATAATTTGATGAATATAATTTGTACACATGTCCCTTTTCCGTTTCGATTTTCTTTTTATTTTTTTTATTTTTTTTTAATAAATGTAAGATTCGACCTGCTCTTCCTTTTCGTTGGATTGAAGAACTTTTACTTATATTATCAATAACGTAGTACGAATAATCGTTCAACGCTGAGTAAATTTTTCTCTTTTCCTTTCCGCAGTCCACTACGTAGCGAATGTTTGGCAGGGTGATGGACGTCTCTGCTATGTTTGTGCTTATAATGCACACTCGTTCATCATCCCTAGGGTTCTTAAATAAACTCATTTGTTCCTGCATCTGCATATTTGCAAAGAGCTTGAAAACTTTTAGTCTGCCTGACCCATCGCTTCCCTTCCAAATGCTTGATTCTTGTTTGTCCCTTTGTTTCTTCCCTTCTCCGTTAACTGTGCGTTCGTTGGGCTGTCCTTCCGTTTGTTCATCGCCCGATTGGTTGTACGGCATGTGTTCACTACAAGATTCGCTATCCTCCGAGAGTGTATCCTCCCCATTTTGGACAACTTCACCATAATGGTCATCCCCCTTGGTATGCCCTTCCGAAGGGGGGCCTCCTTCGCCAACGTCACCTTCAGTCTGACTGCTCCCACACAAAGGGGGGGCGTCATTCCCCTTCTCCGTTCTTCCCAAGCCATTCGATTCTGCGTTGTTGTCCATTTGGTTGGCTTCTGCACTGCTGGGATTATTCAATAAGCTGTAATTTTCTTCATGCCGATTCGTATCATTTTCACGTTGCTCAGTTTGCTCAGTAAGGTCAGGTGCGCTTACCGACAGGACGCTGTGCAAGGGAGCATCCTCGTCGTCACTGCTGGATGCTTCAAATATAATCCGCTTTTCTTTATCTTCATTTGTTGACCTGAAGAAAATACTGCACTTATTATCATTCGCGTTTTTTTCGTCCTCACTTAGGTCAAAAGAATTTATACTTTCGTTCTTGGCTTTTTTCGCTTCTTCATTATTAAGTTCAAGTGTGTGTATTTTTTTTTCATCTCCCATTTGTGTGTTTTTTTTGGACATTTCCAAATTGTTGAGTAAATTATATAAACGATAAATTTCTTCCTGACTTGTTAAGAACACTAGGATGCTACCAGGTGGTAGCCTCTTATGAATCTGTATAACTTTTTTTTTCGCTTCTTCAATATAGTCTTGAGGCGTGTAGGAGAGGAAGTGATCCACCACTGGGACTTTTTCCGTTGGAATGTTGATGGAGATATAATTTGTAAAAATTTTATTTTCAAAAAGGTGGGTATCATTAATAGTTGCAGACATAATGATGACTTTAATTGGAATGACATTTGATTTGTATGCGAAGTAATTGTTTTTTCTAATTTTGCAGATGATGGACAGGAGGCCTAAAATTAAATCCATGTTTATGCTTCTCTCATGAGCTTCGTCTAGGATAATAACACCATATTTTGACAAAATAAAATCGTTCATAATTTCTCTTAGCAGTATACCTTCCGTCATAACTTTTATTTTACTGTTTTTTAAAAAATGTGATTTTTCGAATCTTATTTGATACCCAGCTACATCTTCAAGGTTTAGTTCTTCGTTTAACCTATTCGAAATGCTTCTTACCGCTATTTTTCTCGGTTCTGTGACGCCGATGAGGTAGTTATCTGTGCAGAACCCGTGCTCATAAACAAACTGGGGAATTTGTGTGGATTTTCCGCACCCCGTATCTCCACTTATAAACACGACATCGTAATTTAGAATGGCTTCGATAATTTCTTGTTCGTACCCCAGGACGGGGAGCGCCTGTCTCATTCTCTCTATGTTTTCCTTTCGATTTATACTGACTCTTTGGTAGACGATTTTTCTTTTCTCTCCTTGCGGGTGGGAATGTCCTTCGTGACGGTGGTACGCCCGGTCCGATGTGTCGCCATCAGGGGAGGCGTCATCTGGATGCTCGCCATCAGGGGAGGTGTCACCGGGATGTTCACCATCAGGATTGTCATCATCAAGGTGATCATTTTCAGCAAGGTCACTTCCAGTGCTAAGCACATGCTTGCACTTAGTCTCCCGTACGCCTTTGCTGCAATTCGTTCCATTTTGTGCTAAACAACCGTCTGTTACTAGCTCAGCGTTAGTATCGTCTCCTTCACTGGGGATCAGATCACCATTCTGATTTACGTCAGCATCGTGGTGCACCTCTTCTGACACTTTGAGCTTCTTTCCCCCTGCACCATGTTGAG
>NW_008481860.1:72476-93806 GCF_000524495.1 Plasmodium inui San Antonio 1 | reverse complement strand
TTTGGCAAATCGATCTTCATTTCTTCATATGTCTGAAACAGTTTTTCTAGATTTTCATGATTTGGAATCTTTTTCTTTGCGTCAAATTGAATGATAAAATTTCGCTGGTTAGTGTTTAACCTGTACTGTTCTATATTTTTGAACAACTTTTCCTTTTCCGCTTCTTTGTCCTGCTTTTGTTTGTACTTTAGCTTTTTCATCAGTCTCTTCTTCGACACATTTTCCATAGAACAGAGTTGTTTGTATTTGTTGTTTATCCTTTCGATTTCTTTTCTACGTGATTTGTTTTCTTCTCTTCCTGTTTCGTCTGGCTCATGTGAATGATCACTTGGATTTTTTATTCGATCTGTGTTGGCACATTGGGGGGCTTCCTCTTGGGAGTTCTCATTGTGGAATTTCACATCTTGGTCACTTTTCCCCTTCTGGAGAGCTTCCTTTGGTTCGTCAGTCCCATTCAGAGTAGTGACGGGACAGTCCCTTAGCAGCTCATTTTTTAGACCATTTAGCGAAGGCAGGTTACTTTTTGTGATTATTTTTTTTACTCTCTTCAAATGTTTTTCTCTTTTTTTCCTAATTCTTTCTTCGTATTCTAGTTTTTTTTTTTCCTTGTTCGTTAATTTCTTCTTATGCGAAAGTACGGTTGACGTCGTCTCGTCTTCATGTTCCAAGTTTTCCTCTGTTGTAAGGTCATTATCAGATGCAAATTTACTAATCATTTTGTCATTTTGAAGAATTAAAAAAGGGGATGAGGGGAGAGTTCTAAATGTAGAAGTGGTAATCAATCGCGTAAGGGTTTCAAAAAAGGCAAATTTCGGGAAAGTTGGTTCACTTGCACAGAAAATTGACAAACTGTATGTTTTACATATGCGCACGTTGGGTTTGAATGGGGCTATTTGTATTAGTATTTATATGAACTTTAAAATTACATCCATGTTTGTAATGACATACAGAGGAGGAAAGAAATGGAACAAAATTAAATAAGCTGCACTATCAACATCTCTTCTTTTTATATATATTTTTCCCTTCGCATTATGCCAATATCCACAATGCTTGAAGCTGAAACGATTTTTTCCGCCCGTTCTTTGTAAGCGGCACAGGGAAAAAAATGTACGTAAAAAGAAAAAAAAAAAAGAAAATATATATATATTTTTTTTTTACTGCACAGGAGGAAAATTTTCACTTGCATCTATTACGCATGTGAAAATACATTGTAATGCGTATTTCCCCCCTTTTCTGTTGCGTAATTATGAAATAATTTTTTTTCGAGAAAGAAGGAAAAAATAAGCGTACGTTTTGGAAAAGAGGAGTGAGCGCGAGTGTCACGTTGGCGCAGCTTGAAGGATTGAACATCGAGTTGTCATATGGGCATCCACATAAGTACGCACGTTTATACGCACGTTCGTACGTACGTTCGTATGCATGGTTATATATACATATTTACGTATACATATGTAACGTGTAGTATTAAGCATATGGGAGAAAAAATCACGCGTTACAGCTTGGTCATGTCGACGCTTTGATATGCCAGGAAGGGGGAACATGAACATATCCTTGTTAAGCCAACGTAAAAGGGCAGTCCCAATTCTGCTCCGCTGGTATAGCAGTGTTCGCATTTTGTTGCGACATTCTTTGGTATAGCACCTGGCACAACGTGTGGGCCACTCTGCGCAGTGATTTCCCCCCCTTTTTGCTCCGATGGGCAAATGTCAGACAGTCCTTAAGAGACTCCGCACATTTCCCAACAATTGATGAGCCGCCACTGACTGGAATGTTCTGTTCATTACGAAGCAACTGTCCCAGTTTGATACAAAAAAAAAAGAGTGTTGCTGTAAATATCTGTAGCGTCACTTGAGAGAAAAACTGCTTCGCATAGTAACGTAGGTATATAACGAGAAGGGAAGAGTGTGGACTGTCAGACACCATTTTCAAGCTGCTGACTGGCCATTTATTCAAAAGTAAGGATCATATAAGAGTACATTTTATCCAGGGAGAATAAGCCAAAACCAAAATGACAGGAAGTATTCAGAACAGAGGAAGTCGTCTAATCGGGTATGAAGACAGCAGCAATAAAGAGTTCATCAGGAAATACCTAGTAGAAACAAGAAATGAATTTATAGAAAAACAAATGAGGGCATTGTATGAATGTAGAGAAATATACAAAGATGATATAGACGAAGTGATAAATATTTTGACCTACGCATTAGAAAATAATGACAGCGTCTTATTAAGACATGAAGTAGCATATGTTATAGGGCAAATAAGTAATGAGAAATGCAATGACATTTTAATCAATCTGCTAAACGATACGGAAGAGAATTTAATGGTTCGACATGAAGCTGCTGAAGGGTTAGCTGCAATAGGGACTTATTCAAATATTGAAGTTATAAAAAAGTTTTTAAATGATGAAAAGGTAGAAGTTCGAGAGACATGTGAATTGGCTCTCAGTTCTTTGTTAGAAAAAAATAAGTATGTTGTATGTTCATGCAGTAATAAAGATAGCATAAAAGAAGCAATAAAAAAAAAACGGAATGAAGAATTTGTTTCAAAGAAATTCAACACAATAGATCCAGTTGTATTTACATCAAGTAATAATGCCAAATGTGTTGATGCACTTATCGAAGACTTAAATAATGAAACGGTTCCGTTAAAACTAAGATATGAGGCTTTATTTAAATTAAGAGATATGGAAACTGATATCTCCATAAACGCTTTAGGAGAAGTATTGATAAAAGATAAAAAATCCGCAATTTTTCGACATGAAGTTGCTTTTGTGTTAGGCCAAGCATTACATTTAAACTCTTTGAAATATTTAATTTCTTCTCTGCAAAATATTGGGGAACATGAAATGGTTAGACATGAGGTTGCCCTTGCCTTAGGATCTCTTGGAAGTTTAAATATAAATTCGCAAGAATATAAAAATGTTCAAAGCGAAATTATAAGCACTTTGAAAACCTTTTCGAAGGATGCCTGTAGAGTTGTATCTGAGAGTTGCCTGGTTGGACTGGATTACATAGCAGAGAATTTAAACGTGACAATAGAAATAAACTGATTCGTCTTTTACTCCGTAACATTTTTTTTTCCCCATTTTTATGACCCATTTCTAACCCATATGTTTTTGTGCACCTATTCATTTTGGTCATTTTTGACTGCACCAATTTTTCGTGTACACCTTCTAGTTGGCCCCTCGTGTACCCCCTCGTATACGCCCTTTTTTTTGAGTTCTTTTTCAAATTCGAATTTGCTAAAATAAAACCTTACGTTTAACGCGTAACATCGAAAATGGAGAAAAAGGAAAAAAAAAAGAAAAAATTTTCCGTATATAATGTGGCCCCATCATGCGAGGTGCCCACCACGAGATGCCCAATTTCACCTCGAAACGGGGCTCCATTCTTAATTTTTACAGTCCGTTGCTGCGTTCACCTTTTATGTGTGTGTATGCTTCCACAAAACGGGAAAAAGATGAATGTAAAAAAGGAAAGAAAAGTTCGTGACCCTTTAAAATTGTGGTAGGAGGCTATGCCAGTTGAGGTGTAAACGAAACTTACTGAGCACGACGCGAAGTGTTGCCTCTGGTTTGAGCGCGCCCCCCTTTTTCCTCGCAAATAGCGGGAGTGGTGCAAAATGAACAAACAAGTAAAATTTTCTAGAAATGCAACAGCTTTGCGTGGTCCAAGAAAATGTTCCCAATATGGTGTTAAAGATTGTAATAAAAAAGGAGCATCCATCCAGTTAAGCAGCGTCGCACTGAGCAGTTTTTGTTTTCTGGGAGAATGTAGAACAATACGAGATATGCTCCCGCGTTGTTTTTTTTCTACATTTTTCCCCTTTTTTTCGTTTTTTTTTTTACCCCTTTTTGGCTAAATAGGAGCAGCAGCCATGTGGTAGCAACATATGGGCGAAATTTTTAAACCACAATAAAAACAGTTCATATTATGCAATGGATGTAAATTCATGGAACGAAATTTTTCCCGAGGGCCCTCGAGAAATGATGCCGTTCACCATTTAACATGGGTTTTATTTTTCATCTTTTTCAAAAATGCTTAAGTGTTGGGATACGTACACATACATGATACATAAATAAATGAACACAAGTTTTACAGTTACGTAAGAATGTTTTACCGTTTGGGCATTTTATTTTTTACTCCACCTATTTGTATGCAAAACTTGGGTAAAAATGTAAAAAGGTATAATGCCTTTTTCGTAATGCATTTTTGTCACATTTGTGTTTATCCAGCAAAGGATATTATGCAAACACATGACGTTTGATATAATCCCGGGTGCAGGTGAATTACGCGCAACTGAGATGTTGAACTGCGCATATATGTAAATTTTTATGTACGTTCGCAGGGAGGCAGCAAAAGTGAGGGTCCCTTCCACGTTGAATGTGCAGTTTTGTGTATGAATTATTTTGCGAATATATGCACTTTGTCGGAATGTGCATTTTGCATCTACAAGAGGGTAAAATATAGGTATTTCTGTGTATGCATTCAGACGTGTGCCTATACACAAGGATATATGTGCCTGCCCCTTTGTTTGCTTGCACGTATTTATGTGTTTTCCTCAAAGTGGAGAAAACACATCCTGCCGGGATTTCTTATTTTTCATGTCTACGGCAAAAATTTGCACAAAGGGGGATCAATATTTAAATGCACATTCTTCACTTTTTAAAATTTCATAAATACTTCCTCGTGAAGGATTTAATGTCTTAGAGAAATATTCTACATAATGGATGAATTTTTAAGGCATAACTCTTATCTACACACCATATATGTGTTTTTATGTGCCAAGTCCCTTGGCAGCACTTAATTGTTTTTATACATCCTGGCAATTTTTTTTTTTTTTTCTTACCAAGTGAAAGGGGGAAAATAAAATATTACGTCAATTTAAACTTAAATGCACATTTTTAAAAATTCTAAAGGAGAAAAGTAACAAAATGTACTCCTCTACCCACAAAAAAAAAAAACAAAAAAAACAAAATAAAAAAATAAAAATAACTAAAATGAGATATACACAAATTATGCTTGCACATATTTTAAGCATAGCTTGAGAGAAAAGTACAAATTATGCATTTTTTGGCTACATTTCTTGCAGGAGGAGAAAAAGATAAAGAACAGTATGTTAATGTATACTTTATAAAACTGTTTCCGTGAATTCTTTTTGTTTTGCTTCCCCTCTTCTCCAGGAAGTTGGTTAGCCACACTGGGCACGTACAATTTGTGCATTAACCAAAGAGATACGAATGATGGGGGGAATCTTCTGTTCGTCCTGGTATATTTATCTAAGTACATATATAAGTAATGTATATACGTACGTATATGTATGTCCCTATGCTTGCATACCTGTGCAGGGGCGTACCCATGCATTTATTCCCATGCAAATGCATATGGCAACTTGGTTATACACCTGCGTCTGTATAGTTATTTAGAGTAGATAATTGCTCAGCATTTTTACATTTTTCTTTTTTTTTTTTTTTTGTTCGCCTCTAAAGGAGGACACAATGAATAAGGGAACTTTTTCCCCTACTGTGGAAAAGGAAAGCCCACATATTTTTTTATTTTTTATGAATTTTTTTTTTGTGCGTGCGACTCGGTGAACTAAACTGATATGAAATAACCAAATACAGAACGAGATAACAGGAAGACATTGTTCAAATGTAGGAATGAACCCTATGCGAAGTTTTTATTATGTCACATAATAGGATTTTCTTTTTTTCTTTTTTAAACTGTGCTACCATCAAGGGTACGGCCTAATTTTCTAATTTTTTTGTAGTAATTGTTTTTTTTCTTTCTTCCCCTTTCTTTGCAAAGAGGCCTGAATACAAATAAGAAAAAGGCACAGGAGGGAGAACAGGAAGAAGAGGACAGACGAGAAGAGGCAACATTGGGTTAGCAAAAACGATACAGAACAAAGCAGATTGGCCAAATTTTACACATTTAGATGGAAAATCAATTCAATGCCAAATTAGAATGCGTCACGGATTTTAGCTTATTTGAAAAATTAAAAAAATCGATCATAAAAGACAATGTGAACGAACTGTACATATCCTCGTTAAGATCCATTTTGGAAAAGGTAAAGGATCCGGTTGTTGATACCAGTCACATTATTTGCAATCACCACTACGCCGAAGCGGTTCTCTTTTTTTACGCAACGTTAATTATTGAAAAATATGAATTCGTTTCTGTCTTTTGTGAAGATATAATTTCAAAGAACCGATTTGAAGATGTAGTGGAAAATTTAGAAAGAATAAACGTGAAACATGTGGAAAGTTTGAGTAAGATAAAAAAAATAATTATTGAAAATATAGACAACTGTGAAAAGTGCTTGATGATTTATTATCTGTTGCAGAAGGAATTCCTAGAAATCATATCCATGTATACAAAAAATGAGGAAGCATTAATAAATTTCGTGAAAAAAGAAATTTTCAAATTCAACTTTAATCGACTACTTAATAAGATAATTTGTCCTGTGGAATATGACAAGATTGATTCTGTTGTACTAGAGCTTATGCTAAATGGGGGGAAAATATTTCAAGTGAATGATAATTACCAGTTGGAGGCGAGCCAAATAAATGAGGTAAACCTGAAATTATTCACGGAGAAATTTCTAAGTTTAAAAGATGACAGTATATATGATATTATAAAAAAGTATGCACACCATGAGTCGCTAATTTTTCTTTGCAATCTTGTCCACATGGAATTTAAGGAGTGTAAAAAATTGTTAACAAAAGCGAATGGTCAAATGTGTAAGAAGATAGGTTCTCCAAACGATGACTTAAAAAATTGCAACGAGAACGAATCGGAAGAAAATTGCGATAGCTATAGCATCACAGAAAATTTGCAGTCATATGTGTATGTACATATGTTCCTGCTTTTCCAGCATAGGGAAGTGGAAAATAGCATAATAAAAGTTCTGAAGGATAAGATTATCCTTTATTCCTTAATGCTGAATGCGCTGAGATATGCAGACAATTTTATCCAGTTGATAATTTTCAAAATTATAAATTTTACCTTTATAAATGACGACAACTTTTTAAATGATTCAAATAAAAAATTGATAATATCCATTTTGTCCTACTGGGTTAAGCTAGCGGACGCTTGTATTATTAAAATCATAAACACGAATTTGGCTGAGGGGAATGTCGGCTCAAATGTGCAAAAAACTGATAATTTTTTTTTAAAAAAAAAATTTTCAGACTATGACATATTTAAGTATATACAGTGTTTAATCAGTGCAATATATTTGCTATCCCTTATTAAGAGGAGGAGCAAAATGGAAGGGTCTAATTTGCTAGCGGAACCATCAACTCTGGAAAAGTATAAGCGGAGTATGGCCTCTTATATGAATGAATATAATTTAGAGAGCTTATCCTTGAACGCCTATTTTACAAAGAATGACGTGTATGATTATTTCTTGGGTATCCTATTTTCAGAAAATAAAGAAGTAATTAATAAGCTGTTTAATTTAATATTCAAACTGTTGCACTTTGTAAAAAATTCCAAGGTGTACATTTCGAAAAACACCAATATAAAGAATAAATATTTTGAGGAAGCCACTATATTTTCTTGCATAAATATTGTGTACAACATTATGGACGTGACGAAAAGGATGTTTTTGAATTCGTTCGAGGTCGATGAGTATACAAAAAATTTGTACAGGAAATGTCTGAGAGAGAAAAAAAACGCCTTTGATTGCATTGTTTTCCATTCCTTTCCGCAATTTCTTAGCCACAGGGATTACTACCTGCGTTTGTACGCAGTTAAGGTAATTGGAGGCGGCTTATACGTTTTCCATATGTACACATGCGCTTGTGTGGTTGTTTATAACAGTCGAACATTCCACGCGTTGCTGAAACAGATATACATTATTTTTCTCTTTTTTTTTTGGTGCATGTGCACTCTTGCAGGTTTTGTCAACCCTTTTGTCTGATTCGGCTATTCGGGATTCACTGGAGAAGAATACAATTTTTGAAATCTTCGATTCACTCATAAGCATGAAACTCCATAACGAACAACAGAAAAGGAACGATGAGAGGAAAAACGTAAATATTTTGCTCCTGCTCCTGTTGAAGGCAAATATAAGAGACAGCAAATATTCCAGTAAAACGACAAATATAATATTTAGCGATAAACAGAAAGATGTTAAGAAGTACATTGCATCAATCTGCGATGATGGCTTCCCCCTTCTAGAATTGAAAACTATGTTTGAATATTTTTTTGTCTTGTTTGTAAAAATAATCAACGTCATTGTAAAACGGGTGTTGTCCCTTTTGGAGATAGAAAAGTATAAAATGCTATTTATGAATGTCTTCGAAATTGTAGAACTCTTCATGCAGGAATTAAAAAAGGAGAAGAGCAAAAAATGCAGATGTTTTTTTTTTTCCGCAGCCATGTATTTTTCGCACCTGATTTCGAATAGCATATATAAGTCCAAGGTGCATTCCTCTGTTCCTTTTCTGAATAAGGTTTTTAGCTTAATTAAAAATATTGAGAATTACGTAGATTTGATGTATGATGATTTGGTTACGTTTAAGGATGCACAGGAGGAGCTCTCTGAGGCTGGAACGTATGAAGAACAACTATCTCAGGAGGGAACATATGACGAAGGGGTAACTGAAGAGGGGCTCCTTGACGAAGGTTTATCAGATGATGAGGTGTATTATTCTAGTGATTCAAATTCGAAGACCATGAAGGATATGCACATGCTCTATTTTTATAATAGCACGTTTTGTGAGGACGAAAAGGAGGGGGGGAAGAAGGGATCAATTGATGCTACCACGGACAGGAACAGCCGGAGCAATCGGAACGGTGGCGCCACTGGGGGGATGCTGCACCATGTTAACAAAGGGGAAGTGGAAAGGTCCAATTCAAATGGATTAAGCAAGTTCAAAGTTTTCATGAATAGGTCAATTACCAAGAGCAAAGTGAACGAAGAAGGGATTTACAATTACATGCACAGTTTTTTTTTTCTATGCGTAAGTAATGCAAGTATGAAAACTAGGAGGCACGTGGTAAAATCGTACGACCTGATCGCGAAGTATCTCATGAAGGATGAATACAAATTAAATAGAGTCAAAAAGAAAAGCGGCATTTTTTCTCCGCCAATTGTAATTATTAGAGATGTGGAGAACGAAGAAAAAAGGTATAATATAACAGTTGATAAGTACGATTATATGTTAAAAACCTACATAGTGGACTTGTTCAAATCGAAAAGGTACATGTACATTTTTTTATTGTCAATCTTCCAGTTTAGTAACATAGTCATTTTGTATTTAAAAAAAACAAATTCCATAAGCAACGATTTTGATGAAAAATTTGATGTGCTAGAATGCTTTATGCTGGTAAATTCGAAGACTTGGTTTTATCTGAATGTTGCGATTGAATGTGTACAGAAATATATGAACAAGAGAAAAGCAGATCAGTTCCTACTACAAATCCTTACTTTAATAATAGACAACATGTGGAAAATTATCCTATTCATTGTTTTTAATATAAAAATAAAAACTTTTTCGATAAGATCCAAAACGCATTCTATACATATTTTCGCTAAATTCGAAGACTTGGTTTTATCTGAATGTTGCGATTGAATGTGTACAGAAATATATGAACAAGAGAAAAGCAGATCAGTTCCTACTACAAATCCTTACTTTAATAATAGACAACATGTGGAAAATTATCCTATTCATTGTTTTTAATATAAAAATAAAAACTTTTTCGATAAGATCCAAAACGCATTCTATACATATTTTCGCTAAATTCGAAGACTTGGTTTTATCTGAATGTTGCGATTGAATGTGTACAGAAATATATGAACAAGAGAAAAGCAGATCAGTTCCTACTACAAATCCTTACTTTAATAATAGACAACATGTGGAAAATTATCCTATTCATTGTTTTTAATATAAAAATAAAAACTTTTTCGATAAGATCCAAAACGCATTCTATACATATTTTCGCTAAATTCGAAGACTTGGTTTTATCTGAATGTTGCGATTGAATGTGTACAGAAATATATGAACAAGAGAAAAGCAGATCAGTTCCTACTACAAATCCTTACTTTAATAATAGACAACATGTGGAAAATTATCCTATTCATTGTTTTTAATATAAAAATAAAAACTTTTTCGATAAGATCCAAAACGCATTCTATACATATTTTCGCTAAATTCGAAGACTTGGTTTTATCTGAATGTTGCGATTGAATGTGTACAGAAATATATGAACAAGAGAAAAGCAGATCAGTTCCTACTACAAATCCTTACTTTAATAATAGACAACATGTGGAAAATTATCCTATTCATTGTTTTTAATATAAAAATAAAAACTTTTTCGATAAGATCCAAAACGCATTCTATACATATTTTCGCTAAATTCGAAGACTTGGTTTTATCTGAATGTTGCGATTGAATGTGTACAGAAATATATGAACAAGAGAAAAGCAGATCAGTTCCTACTACAAATCCTTACTTTAATAATAGACAACATGTGGAAAATTATCCTATTCATTGTTTTTAATATAAAAATAAAAACTTTTTCGATAAGATCCAAAACGCATTCTATACATATTTTCGCTAAATTCGAAGACTTGGTTTTATCTGAATGTTGCGATTGAATGTGTACAGAAATATATGAACAAGAGAAAAGCAGATCAGTTCCTACTACAAATCCTTACTTTAATAATAGACAACATGTGGAAAATTATCCTATTCATTGTTTTTAATATAAAAATAAAAACTTTTTCGATAAGATCCAAAACGCATTCTATACATATTTTCGCTAAATTCGAAGACTTGGTTTTATCTGAATGTTGCGATTGAATGTGTACAGAAATATATGAACAAGAGAAAAGCAGATCAGTTCCTACTACAAATCCTTACTTTAATAATAGACAACATGTGGAAAATTATCCTATTCATTGTTTTTAATATAAAAATAAAAACTTTTTCGATAAGATCCAAAACGCATTCTATACATATTTTCGCTAAATTCGAAGACTTGGTTTTATCTGAATGTTGCGATTGAATGTGTACAGAAATATATGAACAAGAGAAAAGCAGATCAGTTCCTACTACAAATCCTTACTTTAATAATAGACAACATGTGGAAAATTATCCTATTCATTGTTTTTAATATAAAAATAAAAACTTTTTCGATAAGATCCAAAACGCATTCTATACATATTTTCGCTAAATTCGAAGACTTGGTTTTATCTGAATGTTGCGATTGAATGTGTACAGAAATATATGAACAAGAGAAAAGCAGATCAGTTCCTACTACAAATCCTTACTTTAATAATAGACAACATGTGGAAAATTATCCTATTCATTGTTTTTAATATAAAAATAAAAACTTTTTCGATAAGATCCAAAACGCATTCTATACATATTTTCGCTAAATTCGAAGACTTGGTTTTATCTGAATGTTGCGATTGAATGTGTACAGAAATATATGAACAAGAGAAAAGCAGATCAGTTCCTACTACAAATCCTTACTTTAATAATAGACAACATGTGGAAAATTATCCTATTCATTGTTTTTAATATAAAAATAAAAACTTTTTCGATAAGATCCAAAACGCATTCTATACATATTTTCGCTAAATTCGAAGACTTGGTTTTATCTGAATGTTGCGATTGAATGTGTACAGAAATATATGAACAAGAGAAAAGCAGATCAGTTCCTACTACAAATCCTTACTTTAATAATAGACAACATGTGGAAAATTATCCTATTCATTGTTTTTAATATAAAAATAAAAACTTTTTCGATAAGATCCAAAACGCATTCTATACATATTTTCGCTAAATTCGAAGACTTGGTTTTATCTGAATGTTGCGATTGAATGTGTACAGAAATATATGAACAAGAGAAAAGCAGATCAGTTCCTACTACAAATCCTTACTTTAATAATAGACAACATGTGGAAAATTATCCTATTCATTGTTTTTAATATAAAAATAAAAACTTTTTCGATAAGATCCAAAACGCATTCTATACATATTTTCGCTAAATTCGAAGACTTGGTTTTATCTGAATGTTGCGATTGAATGTGTACAGAAATATATGAACAAGAGAAAAGCAGATCAGTTCCTACTACAAATCCTTACTTTAATAATAGACAACATGTGGAAAATTATCCTATTCATTGTTTTTAATATAAAAATAAAAACTTTTTCGATAAGATCCAAAACGCATTCTATACATATTTTCGCTAAATTCGAAGACTTGGTTTTATCTGAATGTTGCGATTGAATGTGTACAGAAATATATGAACAAGAGAAAAGCAGATCAGTTCCTACTACAAATCCTTACTTTAATAATAGACAACATGTGGAAAATTATCCTATTCATTGTTTTTAATATAAAAATAAAAACTTTTTCGATAAGATCCAAAACGCATTCTATACATATTTTCGCTAAATTCGAAGACTTGGTTTTATCTGAATGTTGCGATTGAATGTGTACAGAAATATATGAACAAGAGAAAAGCAGATCAGTTCCTACTACAAATCCTTACTTTAATAATAGACAACATGTGGAAAATTATCCTATTCATTGTTTTTAATATAAAAATAAAAACTTTTTCGATAAGATCCAAAACGCATTCTATACATATTTTCGCTAAATTCGAAGACTTGGTTTTATCTGAATGTTGCGATTGAATGTGTACAGAAATATATGAACAAGAGAAAAGCAGATCAGTTCCTACTACAAATCCTTACTTTAATAATAGACAACATGTGGAAAATTATCCTATTCATTGTTTTTAATATAAAAATAAAAACTTTTTCGATAAGATCCAAAACGCATTCTATACATATTTTCGCTAAATTCGAAGACTTGGTTTTATCTGAATGTTGCGATTGAATGTGTACAGAAATATATGAACAAGAGAAAAGCAGATCAGTTCCTACTACAAATCCTTACTTTAATAATAGACAACATGTGGAAAATTATCCTATTCATTGTTTTTAATATAAAAATAAAAACTTTTTCGATAAGATCCAAAACGCATTCTATACATATTTTCGCTAAATTCGAAGACTTGGTTTTATCTGAATGTTGCGATTGAATGTGTACAGAAATATATGAACAAGAGAAAAGCAGATCAGTTCCTACTACAAATCCTTACTTTAATAATAGACAACATGTGGAAAATTATCCTATTCATTGTTTTTAATATAAAAATAAAAACTTTTTCGATAAGATCCAAAACGCATTCTATACATATTTTCGCTAAATTCGAAGACTTGGTTTTATCTGAATGTTGCGATTGAATGTGTACAGAAATATATGAACAAGAGAAAAGCAGATCAGTTCCTACTACAAATCCTTACTTTAATAATAGACAACATGTGGAAAATTATCCTATTCATTGTTTTTAATATAAAAATAAAAACTTTTTCGATAAGATCCAAAACGCATTCTATACATATTTTCGCTAAATTCGAAGACTTGGTTTTATCTGAATGTTGCGATTGAATGTGTACAGAAATATATGAACAAGAGAAAAGCAGATCAGTTCCTACTACAAATCCTTACTTTAATAATAGACAACATGTGGAAAATTATCCTATTCATTGTTTTTAATATAAAAATAAAAACTTTTTCGATAAGATCCAAAACGCATTCTATACATATTTTCGCTAAATTCGAAGACTTGGTTTTATCTGAATGTTGCGATTGAATGTGTACAGAAATATATGAACAAGAGAAAAGCAGATCAGTTCCTACTACAAATCCTTACTTTAATAATAGACAACATGTGGAAAATTATCCTATTCATTGTTTTTAATATAAAAATAAAAACTTTTTCGATAAGATCCAAAACGCATTCTATACATATTTTCGCTAAATTCGAAGACTTGGTTTTATCTGAATGTTGCGATTGAATGTGTACAGAAATATATGAACAAGAGAAAAGCAGATCAGTTCCTACTACAAATCCTTACTTTAATAATAGACAACATGTGGAAAATTATCCTATTCATTGTTTTTAATATAAAAATAAAAACTTTTTCGATAAGATCCAAAACGCATTCTATACATATTTTCGCTAAATTCGAAGACTTGGTTTTATCTGAATGTTGCGATTGAATGTGTACAGAAATATATGAACAAGAGAAAAGCAGATCAGTTCCTACTACAAATCCTTACTTTAATAATAGACAACATGTGGAAAATTATCCTATTCATTGTTTTTAATATAAAAATAAAAACTTTTTCGATAAGATCCAAAACGCATTCTATACATATTTTCGCTAAATTCGAAGACTTGGTTTTATCTGAATGTTGCGATTGAATGTGTACAGAAATATATGAACAAGAGAAAAGCAGATCAGTTCCTACTACAAATCCTTACTTTAATAATAGACAACATGTGGAAAATTATCCTATTCATTGTTTTTAATATAAAAATAAAAACTTTTTCGATAAGATCCAAAACGCATTCTATACATATTTTCGCTAAATTCGAAGACTTGGTTTTATCTGAATGTTGCGATTGAATGTGTACAGAAATATATGAACAAGAGAAAAGCAGATCAGTTCCTACTACAAATCCTTACTTTAATAATAGACAACATGTGGAAAATTATCCTATTCATTGTTTTTAATATAAAAATAAAAACTTTTTCGATAAGATCCAAAACGCATTCTATACATATTTTCGCTAAATTCGAAGACTTGGTTTTATCTGAATGTTGCGATTGAATGTGTACAGAAATATATGAACAAGAGAAAAGCAGATCAGTTCCTACTACAAATCCTTACTTTAATAATAGACAACATGTGGAAAATTATCCTATTCATTGTTTTTAATATAAAAATAAAAACTTTTTCGATAAGATCCAAAACGCATTCTATACATATTTTCGCAAGAGACTCCTTGTTATTATTTCTAAACTTTTTTTCCACATGGATTTTGTTCATCAGAAAATTTTATTCAAAAGGGGATGCTTTTCCCCCGGATGTTATACTACCTAAGTTATTCTTCAGGAAATTTAGCAGTCTCTCTATGCAAATTCTAATCATCTTCAATTTTGTCGAATCGAATTTGTCCTCACTTAGTCACCATGAGACGAATGCATCATTGTTAATAAAGCAGAAAGAAATTATGGGAAACATCTTAGATGCACTGATAGGTCTAGCAAAAGATAAAGCACCCGATGGGCATGAAAGCGATTTGAATAGTCTTCTCCAGTTTAAACTAAAATTGAACAGTTTAGCAACGCCAAAAAATGTCCAGGAACTGGCTCATGTCTGCGACTATGAAGCAGTGTTTGCTAAAACGAAGCAAATCTTAATCGGTAAGGAGAAAAAGAATAATCTATTCGTTACAGGAGTAGAGGCCACAGAAGGAAGGAGCAAAGCGTATATGGGTAGGTTTATCATATTAAACGACTGGGTGCATGGCCCCCAAGGGGGGCATGCACATGCGTGTGGTGAGACGGGCATGTGTACATTTATGTATATACACATATATATAGATATTTGCATACATGTTGATATACATATTTACATACATATATATATGTATTTATTTTATTTTTTTTCCCCACCCGTGTAGCCCCCAATGCAGCAAACCTAGCGAAGAATAACGACCCCAGCCGCAAACTGCTTACGGGCTCCGGACAGGAGTATAACTCGGATGGCTTTACGTGCAGGAAAGAGAAGGAGTTGGAAGCAGGAAGATCGAGAGCAGCATTGGGAGAAACATCAGGAGTCGCGTCAGGAGCAACATCAAGAGTGGCGTCAGGAGTAGCGTTAGCAGTAGGATCAGGAATGGCGTCAAGGGAAGTATCCAGATCGGCGTCGAGGTCGCACTCCCCCTCCGACAGCCTAAGTTCAAAGGATGGCAAATGCAAAAAAGGTGAAGGAAAAGAGAAGCAACCTAATTTCGACCACTTGTCCGAGGAAATGAGAAAAGAAGCAGCCTTAGAAAGGGCCAAAAAAATTTTAGAAAAAACGGCTGCCTTCAAAACGCAGAAAAGAGCCATTGTACTGAATGAAACAAATGCGAAGAATAACAAACATGAATATTTTAAACAGATGAAGGGAAAGAGACTGGAAGCAGAGAATAGCCTGAATAAGTATTATGTCATGTTGCAGGAGTTCCTCAATTGGGACTTTAGCTGTTTGGAGAACATGGAAAAGTACAAGAGGTGTATTAATGAGGAGATCCCCCTGTGCTTCAGGAGCGAGGAAGATTACTACAGGTAAGGGAAAGAGAGGCAAAGGGGGAGTGCGGGAAGAGGCAATACAAAAGAGAGGTGATGCAGCCGAAAGGTGGTACATCTACTGGGGGAGCACAAACAGTTATGTGCACCATTCTTTTTGATATGAAAAGTGCGCAAACGTGTCCAGATGATGCGATTATTCCATTGGCATGTTGACCACTCGCGCTTTCGACTACCATAGTGTTTCCCCAATTTTGCCATTTCATCTGCCAAAATGAGATAGTACGTAGTGTGTGTTTTGTTAATTACCCTTCTTTATGTTTCCACGGCGTTGTACATGCTCCCCTTCCCCCGTTTTGCAGATTTTTTAGACCAATGGTGCTGGAAGAGTGTAGGTGCTGCATGGTTAACAAAATGGCGGGAAGTACACACCGATACGTGCTAAACTTGGTAGCGAAGAAGAAAACGTCGTACTGGATAGAATGGCAGATGTCGTTAGCAAATGAGAACAAGGCAATCGATGATAGCTTAAAGCCAATGGATTTGATTGCATTAATTCCATTCGAAAGTGAGAGGAACGTTTTGTTGGATAACGACAAAGGGACTGTTAAATATCATAATTTGAAAAAGATTTTAAAATACAATAAACATTTAATAGGATTGGTAGATTTTTCCATGAATAAAACGGAAAATATGTGCGACGTTAAGTTAATTAATGAAGACATTTTTCCCCAACAATCGGGAAATGAAAAAAATAGATTAAAATTAAATTGTCTTACGTGTAATAAGTTCAATGCCTATTTTTTGTGTAACTTAATGACAAATATAAGAGAATTTCAAAGTGTGTATTTGAGTAGGAACTCCTCCCTATTTAACATAATTCTGAACCCTACCTTGTGTAATAGCAATTTGAAGGAAACGAAAAAGAGGTCCTTTAGTAACGGTTGTTTGGATGAAGAAAATCGGGGATCGAATCAAATGTGGAGACGTAATTTAACCAAATTGGAAAAGTACATATTGAATGTTATGAAAGATTATAATTTATTAAATGAGTCTCAAATAGAGGCCGTTAAAATGGTTTTTCTAAATAAAAATAGCATTTCGTTAATACAAGGCCCACCAGGTACAGGCAAGACGAAAACAGTTATTGGGATTATATCGGCTTTGTATGCCATTATTAATCACAGGAATAATGAGGAAAAAAGAGAACTAGCAAAGAAAAAGAATTGTGCTTATAATGAGCAGAGCGAAAATTGCAATAAAAAAATTTTGGTCTGTTCTCCCTCCAATTCTGCAATCGATGAGATTGCCAAGAGGATCCTAAATGATGGGTTAATAAATTTTCTCAATATTGGGGGATCGAAAAGTGGTAGCAAAAAGAGCAGCCGAAGTAGGAGTAGGAACAACAGCATCAAGAGCAGCAACAGCAGCAACAACGGCAGCAACAATAGAAGCAAGATGAGCGTATTTTGGGGAGATGGCCAGGTTAACGGTGTGACGAATCCAAAGATGAAGAAAATGCTGAACGCACAAAGTTCACACAGAAGAGTGAAAAGCGAGAATGGAGAAGAAAGCCGTACTAGGGATAGGGACTTCCCAAAACAAACCATCACGCCCAAATGCATCAGAATAGGTATATCGAAGAGGACACATGAAGAAATACAACCCATTTCCCTAGATTACATATTCAGTAAGAGAAAAAATATGGAAAAAAACGTGTACGAAACGCGCTTTAATGATAAAAAGAATAAAATGTCCCTTTCTCTTAAGGCGATAGATCACACATGTAGCAGAGTGGAAGAAGTGAGAGGGAAAGTAAATCACAACGATTCTAAGAAGTACTGTTTCGATTTTAACGAAACCAAATCTAAATCAACATCGCTTGAAAAAATCGAAAATGTAAACGATTTTTTTTCAGAAGAAATTATAAACAATGTGGATATAAAATATTTGGAAAAATTGTTATATCTATTTAATGAATCTTTTTCTCATTACGAATGGAGCTTGGAAAAACTGAAAGCAGAAAAAAAATCCTTTGACGAGAAGAAAAAAAAACTGATAGATACGGACAAGGAAATAGGTTCTTTCTATGCAAATAGTAATAAGGATAATATGATTTTCGAAAGTGAAGTGATATTTAGCACCCTATCAGGAAGTGCATCTCCCGTAATTGAGAACTTAGAATTTGAATATTTAATAATAGATGAAGCTTGTCAGTGTGTGGAATTAAGTTGTTTAATACCTTTCAGATTAAAAATTAAAAATGTAATTATGTTGGGAGATCCAAAGCAATTGCCAGCCACCACATTTTCATCTGATTGTACAAAATATGGATACAGTAGATCATTATTTGAAAGGCTGCTAATGTGTAATGCTCCAAACGTTTTGCTTAATGTGCAGTATCGTATGAGAGAAGAAATTTGCTGCTTCCCGAACATGTATTTTTACAAGGGGTTGATAAAAAATGATGAAAATTTAATGAAGAAGTCGTCATTTTATTTGCATTATTTAAATCTATATGGGTCTTATAAATTTATCAATATCGAGGGAATAGAATCCACTACATGTCATAAGTCGTACATTAATTATGTAGAGGCCTATTTCATATTCAAATTAGTATTATACATTCACCACTTTTTTAGTAACAAAAATGATGAAAATCCAATTCCTAGTTTTTACAAGTTTTCTGCTAATTTTAGCTTGAGTGATATAGGAATTATTTGTCCGTACCTATCTCAAGTGCATTTAATAAGAACAATGTTTGAAGGTTATTTTCCATCGAGTAGCTCGCCAGAAGTTTCCACGGTGGATTCGTTTCAAGGGAGAGAAAAGAGTATCATCATTTTTTCTTGCGTGCGTTCAAATCGTCAGGCGCTGGAAATGTTTAGAAACAGGGATGAATTAGAAAATGAAAGTGGAAATTTTTATCCACGTGGGCAAAAGGGAGGTTATCGTAGTTATAGTGACCGAAGTTTGGATGACGCCCCCTTTGACGACGCCACTTCGGATGACTCCTGTGTTGACGAGCTGCATACGAAAAAGTGGTTTAACGTGGACCGGAAATGTGTGCCAACTGAGAATGACTTCAAATCGGTACATAATAAACGTGGAAATAATATCGGATTTTTAAAAGATGAAAGAAGATTAAATGTCGCTCTTACCAGAGCGAAGGATTGCTTATGGATAATAGGAAATAAAAAGAATTTGGAAAAAAACGCCATGTGGGATTCGTTAATAAAAGATGCAGTTGCAAGAAATTATTATTCAGATTTAGATCTAAATTTTGGCCGGAGCACGACAGAGGAAAACATAAAAGGCATAATTGATACGTATTTTTCTCAAATTGGTAAGAATGCAGCGGAAGGGAAAAACTTCAAGGATGGTGAAAATAACATAAATCACGAGATATTTAGCTCATCCAATTCTGACAGTAGCATAAATGGATTCAGAAGAAATAACGGAAGTCTCTTTAAAGAAAGAAAAGATTTTTCGCGAGTAAATTATATCACTGGGACTGAGAAAGAATTGAAAACCAACATGAATCCGAGTACGGTGCTTCAACGTGAATTTATGTTCAGCAAGGCTTATACTGGCAACAGATATTGGGGGAATGGCGAAAATGGAAAAAATGAAAACATAAAAAATGGTAATTTTGGGAGGAACGTAAAAAAAAGACCAAACGATGGAAGCGGAGAAGCCGAGCAAGAGGATCTGTTCCTCAAAAAACGGAGGCACAACTACTGAGAAGTTTCTGTAGTTACTTGTCTGTCGTGTGTACTTCATAAGAATTAAAAAAAATTCGTCATAATGATAGGAAAATAATGCCACTGACAATTTCTTAATATTCGAATAATAGCAGTATGACAACTGGTTCATTTGGGGGAGTAGTGACAGGGAAGGAAGAAACAAACGCGTAATGCCAAGTAGGCAACTGCTGGGTGTTGTTAAACTTTGGTTTCAAATGAAGAAAGGGGGGAACTGGGAAGTGTTAATAATTGCAAAGACTGCGGACAAGTATTTTTCTAATTAATCATTTGGAATGTTGCTGCATATTTTTCTTTATTTTTTTTTTTCGCATTTTTAACATACCTTTTAATGCTAAATCGAACTAGGAATGTGCGATGTGTGAGCACGACCTATTTGTTAATAGCGCTATTTTTTTTATAACCATAACTATAGCGATATCTATAGCTATAGCTGCTTTGAAGGACGTTGCGTACATAGAACGCCCCACTATTTGAACAATTTTTTTTTTCTTTCTTCTCCTTCGTTTGTTATTCGTTTAATGTTCATTTTTTAAAGAGGAAAAAACCTCAGAGCTTGCGAACACATTTGCGGTGTCCTTTTTATTCGGACCTTTGACTTAATTTTGCCACATTTTTATCAAGCACTTTCTCAGGCCCTGGTCTATGCCTTCCCGTTTAATGAGAAATTGTAAAAGTGAAGCTCATGATTATGGGAACTTTCCTTTTATCCACTTAAGAAGTGACCATGTTTGTAATTACGTTCTCCAAGTGCGCAAATTGGGTGCATACAGCTAGTGTGCTTGCCGTGAGAAAGGAAAAGGAAACAGTCGAATAAATCAGCAATCAAATAAATTGGAAAACAAATGAGCAAATAAATAGGCATACGAATAGGCAGATAAATAGGGAAACAAATGAGCAAATAAAAAGGCATACGAATAGGCAGATAAATAGGCATACAAATGAGCAAATAAATAGGCATACAAATGAGCAAATAAATAGGCATACAAATGAGCAAATGTTCATTATCTGAAAATAAGAATATCATCGCAACGTAGAACCGATGGATGACCAATTAGGAAATTTAATAAGGCATATATAAACATGTGAACATGTAAGTATACACGTGTTGGAGCATCTTTGAAGGAGACGGGGAAGGTCGCTTTTCTCGCCTATATGAAGTAATTTTTAACACTTGGAGGACTTCAACAAAGTGATGTTTTGTCCTTTTATTTTTAAATTGTCCCTCTCCCGTGTAAATGATCAAACAGTTGGTCTATGTTTTGTAAGAACGTATTTTATCTGTTCTGCGCGCAAAAAAAAAAAAAAAAACGGAAGGACGAATTAACCGCTTCTCCGAATTGCAAATGGAAGACTCTTGGATTCTCTTAATTTTAATAAAAAGAAGAGCAA
>NW_008481860.1:38139-71960 GCF_000524495.1 Plasmodium inui San Antonio 1 | reverse complement strand
TAGTTCCTTTTTAATTATATTATTTTACTCCATTTTTGTCTACTTGTAGAAGCGGTAGTTCATCATTTTTGTTTCGAATTATGCAAGTGGCATTTTTTCATACGCACTTGAAGCATTTGCGCGTTTGCTTGCTCGCCAAACCTTCACAGTGCTATTGCATTAATAGAAAAAATAGTAAGTTATGTGGAAAAATGTAAAGAACACGCAAATAAACAATTAATCAGGGAACCGTGGTGCGCCTGGCAATTGTATTTGTGGACATCCTACTACTATCGAGCTTGGCATTGGATTTAAACGTTAGCTGCGATGGATATTTACGTAATTGAGATTTCTGCACATTTCGTTGTGAACCATACGAAATGTGTTATAAATGGGAAATGGAAGGAGACGAAACACAGTGGGGGCTGACGAAAGGAAAAACAGTTAGCAGTGAAGTGGTGATACATATTTCATTAAACACTGAGCGAATGAATCTCCATGCGCCATAATTTTTCTTGTGTTTGCCCATTCTATAGGAACATGGATCATAGGAGCAATATTATTGGTAATTTCTTGGGTTCACTTTTAAAAATTCGATGTATTCTATTTTTGAGCATACCATACTCCTTTCTCATTTGAGAAAAACGGCGTCCTTCTTCCCTTCTGAAGAGTTTTTTCTTATTTTCTTTTGTAAAAAGAGTTCAAGTTTTGTTAAAAGAAGACAAAGGGGTAGGTTTTACGAGTTATTCATTGTATAGTACTGCGTAACAATTTATGAAGCTTTTGCGATAGTCCTTCATAGGAAAGAGGGTGATAAACTGGAGGCCCCTTAACGAATAAATAATATGACTTCTAAAAATGTGTTCCCGATGGAGATCCCCGAATGTATATCATTCGATTCTCATTCAGTGTAGACCCCCTTTGAATTCCCCTACAACTCATTCTTACCTCTTTCCTTAGCTACTCTCTGAGGTTCTTTTAATGCTAGTGTGCTTTTTATGGACATACTTTGGGACAATTCAGGTGTGTGCAATCGAATGGTAACTGCCGATCCTTATGTACATGTATAAATATGTACTCTTACTGTGATCTATTTCTTCACTTGAACCCTTTTTCTTTTTTTTCCTTGCACATCGAAGATTAACAAAGCCAGTGCCTGTCAGAAGAGTGCTCCTTATTTATTTTGGGCAGTGTTTACCTTAGTTACTACCATTTGGTAAGAAAAGGAAGAGTCTGCCATGTGCACATATAAAGTATTAGCCTCATCGGTATAGAGATATCTATGTGAAAAATTGATTTTATCATTTTTTTTATTTTTTTTTCCCTTTTTGGTTCCTTTTCCCACCATTTAGGTGTTCCATCGTAGGACTAATTTTAAGCCTGATGATTATAACAATAGTAGGGGAAGAAGAAGAAAAAGAAAAAAAAAAAAACATACCGCTAAGTAGGGGAAATATGGAGAAGACCTGTTTATTTTCTTCAAAAGAAGCTTTTCAATGATAAAAGAAAAAAAACATAGCAACTGAAAAATATACATGAGGAATATATTGTATGCCTAATTAAATTTTAAGCAGAAAAAGAGATTTTTTTTCTCCCAATCTATGTAACACAAATTACAGTAACAATTTAAAATTTTTCTTAGGGCTCCTTTTTTGTTGTTCGATCGAAGGTAGGATAAAATGTAATTCTTTTTTCTTTAATAATTTTGGAACTTTGCACATTTCGAAGGAGAATAGAGCAGAGGAAAACAAAAGGGAAGAAAAACGCATAGCATTCTTTTAAAGTTACTTTTTTTATGCTTTTTTTTTTCTTTTTTTTTAATTTTTTTTTCTTATTCTTTCTGTTTTGTTGTATATTCCTAGTTAAATTTTATAAAATTAAAATTTAGTTAGAGGACCTGGCGTAGTTATGTTTGTGCATGTATACGCACGCAAGGACGTAAATATATGTACACGTAAATTGCAGCGGGGCCGAAATGTTATTCAAAGGAGCATAAAATTAGATATGCATAAATTTATATAGACAATGATACGCACAGTGTACCCGGGGAAAATCGCCACCAGACTTCATGGTAATTCATATTTTTTCGAAATTTTTCATGGAACAAAAGAAAGGAATTACTCTCTCCTTAGTAAAGTGATAGTTTTTTTAGTTATTCTGTAAATTTTGCACAACGTTGAAAAAAACGAATTGTGGCTACGTTAAATGGAAAAAAAGAGGCGGGAAGAAAAATGTAAAAACGACGATTTTGAAAATGTTTTACCCTCATAAGATTCAGAATTTGTTAACTTTAGCACAACTAAGTGTTTATAAGAAAGGTAGACGAGATAAAACAATGCAGGAATTTCCCACAGCGTTAAAAAAAGGAATTTAGTAGAATTCAGGAAAATGGCGATTCCTTCTGATCTGCGTCTGCTATCAGAACGAAGTTATTTTGTTTTCGCGAATTTGCGTACAGCGCGGACATAGATATATAAATATATAGATAACTTACACTTATGTGCATTTATGTATAAGCACAGCTGGGTGGGGCCAGTGTGGAGTCAAAACAACGGAATATAAAAATGGTTTTTGCAGGATTTACTTAATAACTGTCCTCCGTTGGCCATTTTATACAGACTCAATGATGATTCATAATATGCATTATCATAAGATACGAAAAATCACATACGGCGTTCTTCCAAATAGCTCATAAATATAAATTTTTCCTAAAAACACAACTCAAGAAAAGTGGTTTATTCCATTTTCTCAAATTCGCCAACACTTCATCGCTAATTTAAGAATAGTGCAACACAATGCAGGGAAAGAATATATAAAAGAAAGGGCGAATAAATTACAGGGGAAGGAGAAATTTTAACTGAGCGATTTTGTTATAAAATTTGGTATATTCGAAATAACAGTTTCCAAAAAACAATATAATTGCGGGTACATATTTGCTTCAACTATAAAAAAAAAGAAAAAAAAAAACGATATTTTAGGATTCATCTTAAAATTGCTTTTATATTTTTTAAATGGTGTTGTTCGCAAAAGTTTTAATCTTCCGAGGTTAGGATAAGCAAAGAAATGTTCTCCATTTGATAAAAGTTTTTTTTTTTTTTTTTTTTCTTTAAAGGCATAAATTTATATTATTTTGCTAACACAAAATAAGGTTTTATAGATTTTTATTTTGAGAAAAACACAACTGTTAGCCCCTTCTTGCTTGGTATATTACATTACCACCATTGATAATGAAATTTTTCTTAATTTTTCTTTTATTCAAAACGTTAAAAAAATTGTAGATATAATATATATAATTTTAACATAGTGTACATTTGATTCATAATGTATATATCGAATTATTTTAGATATGTTTATGTCATCGAAAAATTGTATATCCAACAAGAGAACAATGTGACCAATTTTTACTTGTTATATACGTACATTATCATAAATATATACACACATATACATATTATGTACATATATATATAATATATATATACAGTACGTGTTTCTTTGAAAAGATATAGTTCTTTGTTTCTCGCGCACAAATGTCGCTTTAGAAAAGAGCGAAATGAACAAAAAAAAAACCACATTATTGTATAATATCTTAATACCTATAATTCTTCTATATGCGACTCATGAAGAAATACTGCCATAAAATTTCGCAAGAAAATTTAAAAAACGTTAAATGTCCATATAGTAATAATAATATATGAATGACAGCAAAGTATATGTACTACAATTTTGTTACTTTTATCTTATATAATATTATTTTTCCTATTTTTTTATAAATCCAAATGGCTAATGATCAGATTTGATGAACTTTGCAACTTTTATAACCAAGATGTTAGCGTTCTTTTGAACTTCTTTTGATTTGCTTGATTACCATTTTTTATTTTATTTTTTCTTCCTTTTTTGTTTCTTATTACGAATTATAACGCACAGTTTTTGAAAGTTGCCAATGGTAGTAACCATTTCGAAAAGTTAGCAATTGCGCGCAGTATATATATGTATATGCTCACGTATTTATATATATGTATACGTATGTATATATATGTATATATATGTATATATATGTACAATTTTTTTGGTAAAAGTGGAGCATTATGAAGCGTATTAAAACAGTCCTCTAGATTTTTGTTAATAATTATTTCTAATACCATGAATTATTTGAAAGTGTTGATTTGTGTAATAATTTTGCTCTTTCTTTACGCCCAAGAATTAAATGCATCGCGAGGAAAGGAGATAATTGTGCTGCCAGATTACGGTAAATAAATTTAAATTAAAGATATGTAAAATGTAGTGCATTCCTTGTTCGGTTAAAAATGAGGAAAAATGTTGTTATAGTGTACTGTTTTGTCTTTGAGCATTATAGGCGTATTGCTTGTTTTGTCAGCTTTAGCCGTTTAACCATTCTTGCCATCTTTCCGTTCAAACAGTTGCTTTCTGTTGGAAAAGCGAACAAAAGAAAAATTACATCCTCGTTTATCTCATTTTTTTTCTTTTCACTGTTTTCATATTTTTTTTCCTTGCCTCCCCTTTTTCCCCTTGTAGATGACCTTTTTTGGCGAAATGGTCTGTACAAGATAATTCTACCACATGAATATGTAGACAATAACAATTTGGACGAATCCCTTTTGCGCATGATTAAAATTACAAGGAACAAATTTAAAAAAATAAAAAAATCCAAAACAAGACTTCGAGATAATTGCTACCATTTGGGCCTGCACCTTGGCTTGCGTATTTTACACCATCTTACAGTTTTAAGCCTTCGAATGATGAATCTGCACATGAAGAAGCAAGCCAGGCGTAGGAGTAAGGCGAAGAATAAAAATTTACCTCCACATTAAGTGCTACTATGTCAATTTATATGATGGATCAGATATATTTAGTTGAGTAATTTAATTTTTTCCTTTCGGTTTTTATGTCATTTTGTCCCATTTATTCCCTCATTATCCCATTTTGGACCCATCTTTGCCCTACTTCTCACCGCCTCTTTCACCTCCTCTTTTTCTTGTTTTTTTGTACGTTTTTAAGTGTTAAATTATACATATAGTGTGTATATTTACACGTTTTCATTACTATATTTGTCTCGAAATTTCCCTATTTTTCGGTGTGTAATATGTAGACATTAGAATATTACATTTGTGTGTCATTTCAAGTTTACTTGAACTTGGAAATTATTTGGACATATTTTAAATATATTTACCTTTTACCTCGTCCTATGTATAATTAACAGAAGGTTGTTTATGAATATACATAATTTGATTAGCATCAACTGAAGAAATCATTTTTAAAATAACATATTTACCTGTTTATGGAGTTATAGATAACAGACGCAAAAAATGTGCTTTATATAACGTGCATATTTATGCACATGCGATGTGTGATCGTGCAAAAACTGTGTTTAGCGAGAAGACCTTTGGGAATTTTTTTCCCAAACGTTTTTATATAACGGGCAGGGGGAGCGTAAACTATGTTTCTCTTCTAACAGCATGAAGATGTAAATATATAAATATGTAAAAAGGTACATTGCGAGAAACATTCAGGGGCTCCTTTGGAAACAATGCATATATAGGAACGATCCCACTTTGGAGCTTTTACCACCCGTTTAATATATCCATTTACAATTTTAAACATTTGCAGAGGACTCGCAAGTTGACATATAAACAAAAATGCTGTTGTTTGATCGAATAGCAACTACCAGGGAAAATATTCAGATGGAAAAATTCATAAACACATAGCTGTGCATTACATATATATCTATAATCTGCAAGCGCGGAAAGTAATTAACATGGCGAATGGAACGGTACGTATGCATTAAAGGCTTCACTTCTGATGATCCTTTGAGAAAAAAAAAACTGTTTTATAATTAACTTTTTTAAAAGAATGTGTTGCGACATAATAATTTAAGGGGTGTTTTATTTTTTCTTTCTCACATTTAAGGAATTTCGCTTAGTGAGTTATAGGCCTATATCTATTTGTAATATGTTGCGGAAGTTGCTTTCGATCTGGGAAGCCACCAAAGGAGTTTTAATTCCCCCGCAATATATATATATATACGTATATATATTTTGTTTTGTTTTGCGAATGCTACAAAAACGACTTGAAAAAATAGCAAAATATAGGAGAATAAAATCACAATAAGAAAAAATGAACGTTTTTCCATGAAAAAATAAAATAAAAAAACACATTAAATGCTGTAACTCGCGCCAAGGTGAGTTCGAATAATTTTGCATGTGAATTGGATTCAAACTGAGGAAACAGAATATTTTAAAATTCTACGTTTTTTACCAAAAAATAACAATTACGAAAAGGAAAAGCGTAAAAAGGGGCGGCACAAAAGGGTGTTAAGAAAAAAGCGTAAACAACGCCAATAGAGAGTCTAAAATTGAAAGAGAGCTTGGATGTATTGAATACTCTAATGTAGCCTATATATGAACAAATATATGTGGGGAAGTACACCCAAACCTGCTTGACATGAACGCAATTCGCGAATAGGTTAATATATTTATGCGTAAAGAATTAATTAATTCTGATGTATTATCACACATGTAGGCGACGCATAAATGTTTTCCATAGCTATGATATTATGGGGAATATGTTTAAGCATGTTTACTTTTTACTGTGTTCTATTTAACGCTCACTTTAATAGTCCCAAGGACAGGGATCGGGCCGCATCTTATTATTCTCATGTAACATCAATGAATTAAGCAGATATATTTTATTCCAGCATGGATCGATGTGCATACATATGTATTTACAGATGTATGACACATGGAAAAGCATAGGAGCGCCCCAATTCATTTGCTTCCTTAACACTTTGCTGTGTGTAATTTAATGTGAAGTTATACTTTTTCCTTTGTTCGCTATAACTGCTTTGTATAGCACATTATAAGAATAAGAAGAAAAAAAAAAAAACATGTTAGCAAAATTTTCTTGTATAATTTTCAATGGAGAGCATAGGTTAGGCAATTTTAACTTTACCAAATGGTGAATACTGTGTCTTTCGTTAAAAATTAGGACATGATTAAGATATACAAAATCGGAAATTATCTTTGTGACATGCTTGTTTACACTTCTCTATGTGCATGAACAATTTTTATTGCATAAAAGGGAGTCATACGAAAGAATAGACCGAGTCGTAATAAAAATAAAGAAAGGTTAAATTAATGGGCAGATAATTCAGTTTTTGCAGCAATGTGTCCTACAAAACGTGTCCCCTTCTTATAAACCCTTGTTTTCATTTTTTGTTAACTCATTTGGTTATGCCTCAAATTTGCAACCGTCAATTTCGCTTTTTTTTAAATATAAGCTACATTTTTAAGGATGTTCCTTCAAGAAATGGGTGTGTGTACTTCTGCAACATTTTGTTTTTTGTCCCTTAACCAAGATGTAAAAACACATATGCATGTGTAACATGCTATTCTGTATAGAGTGGCTTAAAGTGAAAATTTCGTCATTTGAGTATGTTATGCGTGGATTTTAGTGTTTCATTCAGTAGTTGTAACAAAATGCAGGAAAGGGGGTAATGATCAAGTCGTTATGCAAGTCTGCAGTGGTGAGGCTTAAAAGAGCATTTCCTCCTTTGTTCTGTGGTATTCATTTTTTTGCCCTCCCTTCACAGGCCACTAAATACATGCAGAAAAAATTTTAATTTGGATGCAAAACTGGCATGTTAAAGCGGCCGATATGCTTATATTTTGTTTACGTGCATTACATGCGTTAAGTGTGTTGTGTGAATTATGCATGTATCGTGAATGGCGAGGGTTAAACACTTGATGCATACAATAGGAGTTATTACAATGTTGTTTCGTTATGTGGCTTTTCATCTCATCTAAATCATTGAATGCACAATAAATTTATTGTGAGATGTAATCAAGCATAATTGCGCATTGATGCAAATTAATAAAGTGGCAGATTTATTCTTATGCATTATGCATAGGGCTCTTACAGTGAATGTGTAATGGGTACATATTAGCCAGTACATGAAAGAAAAAAACATGCACAAGTTGATATTTCAAACAAAAGAGGGGAGAGAAATATTATCTCCTTCTTTTTCGCCACAGCATATATATATTTATATATACATTTGTGCCACATATTTTTTTTTCTGTACTTTTGGAAAATTGCCACATTTGCTATAAATTGAGTATATATCCAGGTAGACGCGCATATATACTATATATATGCATGTTGATTTTTTATTTTTTATGTGAATTTGGAAATTTTTCCTTTTTTTTTTTTTTTTTGCCTATAAATAAAAAAATCCATTTAAAGTGACAACTAAAATGAACATTTCCAAAATATTTACCTTTTTTTTTTTGTTATGTGCGACTGAAAAGTTATTAATTGTGTGCAATAGTGGGATCCTATTGTCAAATCAAAATGATTTAGCGCCGTTAAAAGATGTCGATGAAACGTTGGCAGCAAAAAATAGGAAAAAAAAAATTTATTACTCTTTAATATCCTCTGGCATATTTGTCTTTCTTGCCATAGCACTGGGAATTGGGTTTTATATGAAGGAAAAAGAAGAAGAGTATTATTTTCAAAAATATGCCCTCTTCAAGGATAAACGATTTGAGTTTGAAGATCCAAGAGATGGACAAATGCCAAGTACCAGCAGAGAATATGTGGAGCCAGCAGGAAGAAATAAAGTGAATATAGAAGGACCACTAGTCGAAAACACAAACGAAAATGATGTTCCTATAAAAAAATTTAATATCTTTTTGGACAATGCAAGGATAGCTACGCGGCATCATTTTAGTAATTTATCAACGCCACAACAGGAGTATTATGTAAACAACCGGGATTATATAAGAAAGATTGTACAATGCATGGAGGAAAAAGCAGGTGTCCATCTGTCCAGGATGCAAGAAGACTTGGCAGTTTTGAACGTGGAGGATTTTATGCAGAAAATTTCGAAAGAGTAGTCACGATTATGCAGATAAATGGATGTATACGTGCGAATGTGTGAGGGTTGTAGCAGGGAGCCTTTTTTATATCTCGAAATGAGGAAGAAGTTATACCAATAACACGAAGTGATAACCGTTCCTTCGCGCTTTCTTTTTTTTGTGTTTTAGTGTACTCATTTTTATGTGCAGCGTCTGCTCTGTATATGAGCTGCACGAAAATTTTGAATAATTGGCCCAGGGAAAACGGCGTAAATATGAAGTAATGACGAATGCGATAAATAAATGAGAAGCAGGGAATCAGAAATTGTGGTGGCCATCTTACTCCTCTTACGGGCGGAGAAGTGTTATGCGCACAGTGAAATCAGAAGATGTCGGCCGGGTTGAAGTTTCTGCGTGAAGGAAAAAGGGGGCGAAGACGAGCCTGGACATATGAGTTAGAGTTATTCAGTCCTGTTCAGCATGCGTCGTTTATGCCGTTCACACATCACACATAAATAAATATGTACGTGTTTGCGTTTGTAAGCCAAGGGGCGCACGCCAAATTGAAGGATGACGCCAATATGCCTTGTTCTCCAGAGTGGTATATAGTACCAAAACAGGCGCCGGTCACTAATCAGGATTTGTGGGAAGGGTCTTTTGCAGAGGATGACATGCGTATACTGCGCAAATGAAAAAAGTAAATGCCTCTTAAAATGTTATTTCTTTCTTCATGTTCTACATTTTCCACGTGCACGAATTGCAACACGTGTTGTATATAATTGTGTTCAATTAATTTTTTTTGTGCATATTTTTAAAAATTTAATAAATTAAGGAACATAAAATTTGCCTTTCATTTTATGATAATTTAAACTGTGTACAAATACGTAAACATAACTCTATGTATGTTACACTTGTTCGCAAATTAATTTTACCCTTGTGCATCTAATATATATGCGGATATAGGGTGAAAGGATTTTTTTCTGTCAAATGAAAAACATCATTTTTTTTCCCTCCCCTTTTTTGTACTTGAAAAAAAGAAAAAAACTTCGAGAAGATCCTTCTCATTTGAATGAAATTTATTTCTGTATATATTGTTGATTTAGAAATAGTTATGTTGGGGAAAATGTTCTGCAAAAATAGAAGCGTACGTCGTAAGGGGAAGTTCGAATAGGAGGGAACGGAATTGAGGCAGGGGTGATATTGCACTTGTTTTTCGGCAGATAAATTGTTACATAAATGTGTTCACATGTTAATGCTTATTTAATGCGGAGCAATTTTGTAGTATTTCCTCACTCGTAAGGATATATCATATTACCACTGCATAGGTGCTCAAAAGGTCAACTTGGTGATTTTAACAATTTTCACGTATAATTGTCACATTTTGTTTTGTCACGCAGAGGGAAATTTTTTTTGTTTACCAGAATGGTCATTAATGTTTGAAGGCGTATGCATATATACAGATACATACAGACATACATGTATAATACTGCATCTGCATATATTGGAGCAACGGGATTTATTCATTTTTTAAATTAACGTGATTTGGCGAATTATCGCATTTCCTACGTTATATATGTTTTTTATACAACTAAAAATTGGTACCAAAGATAAAATTTCGTCTGCAATGATTTTTCCGTGTTTGTTCTGGAAAAATAAAATGATAAAAAAGACGCTACAAAAAAAGGCAGAAGAGAAAGCAGCAATCATAATGCAAACATCTGTTATACCATTATGCCTATTTTTCATCAACACAACTCGCTGCCACAATCTGTTTTTACAATTGTGCGTGGAGTGAATTGTTTCGATTCAGATAATAATATTTGTCAAATGCTTACAAAATGTACCTAATGACGAATAAATAAACGTAAATACAATATTATCTGACGCTGCATGTGCTTTTTAAGTGTAAATGAAAACTTCCTTGATTAGACAGAACATGTTTGGTGAAACCGCCACCATGTTTTGGAATGATTTACTGTTGCTACCACGTTTAGGAAAGATAAATGTATACGTGCAAAATTATGTACGTCATATATTATTCACCTTTTCGCTATAAATTCGGAAAAAATTCTTGTTTATTATTAGTTCAGGACATATCGAATTTGCGCATATTAAAATTGTTCTACATGAATTATGTATACATGTATAAGTATATATATACGGTCGTTTATGTACATGATATATTGACCAATCGCTAGCTGCATAATGTATTGTATAAAATAACCGAATTGCTGGTGAAAACTGTTGGTGTATCATGCAAAAGGAAAAGGGGGGGGGGGGTGCCGTCTTTTGGCGAATGTGTATCCATTAATGCAGCACTGAGAAGAGATATACATGTACATTATATATATAACTAAATGATGGGTACATTTCTGCTTTGCATATTTATTACGTGTTAGTAATGACAAAGGAGGACGAAATCGGCGGGGCAAATTGTTGGCATCGTTATTAAAAAAAATAAGCGCGCACTTTATATGCAAAATAAAAATTTACCTGTACAAAAGATTTCATTTATATGTATAAATTTGCAAGATATTTATTTGTACAATGTATATACGTGCACGCATAAATTAATTGTAGGAACATTTGCCATTTTAAACAGAAAAAACAACACTCAAAATTGACTACTTTTAAAAGAAATTGATGTATGGGAAAGAAAAGTTAGAAACCAATTATTTACGTATTATTCGTTTATGCATTATTAATTATTATATTTTTTTTTAAACAAAAAGCGTTTCCTTGTTATATGTAAAAAAATTACAAAATTTGTTCGCCTCGTGTTATTAGAATGCAGACATTGTACTTTTTTTGAAGTTAACAACTGCAACCGGTTAAAGTATATATATATGTATACGTATAACATACGTATGTATTTGTACATATAGTTAGTACTATAATTGTTTTCACTTTTGCAACATATTTTGGCTCTCCCTCATTTTTTAGAACATAGGCTGCGGCATTTTTATATATATCACTATACAGAAAACAATAACGCTGGCGGGTACGTATCTCTCTAGGTAGTTATGACCCCACTTGCACGTACAAAATATTAAGTTCTACATTTATATAAAAGTAAAAAGTGCCCCCTTTTTGAGATTCGTTTGGAATATTATTCCTTTTTTTATTAACAGAATTACGACCCTATTATTGTAAATTCTTTTTTTATTAGCAAAATTAACGACCCTGTTCTAAATTCTTTTTTTATTAGCCAAATTACTAACCTGTTCTAAATTCGTTTTTTATTAACCAAATTACTAACTTGTTCTAAATTCTTTTTTTATTAGAAAAATTACAACCTTTTCGTAAATTCTTTTTTTATTAACCAAATTACTAACTTGTTCTAAATTCTTTTTTTATTAGAAAAATTACAACCCTTTCGTAAATTCTTTTTTTATTAAAAAAATTACGACTCTTTCGTAAATTCTTTTTTTATTAAAAAAATTACGCCCCTGTTCCAAATTCTTTTTTGAACAATCTTTCTGTAAAGATGAACAATTCAACGAAATCTAATTACAGGAGGTTATCCCTCTTTGTTAGTTTATCTGTAATGTTTTTGTGTGGTTCTACTTTTGTTTCGGAATATGATACGAATGTAGTGAAGACTTCTTGTGAGGAAGCATCCTGTCAGAAGGGGGAAGTATTCGGGAGGATTCTTGGACAAGCAGGGGTACAGAGCGTACTAAGTGCGAGGAATCAATTAATTAGTCTTAGAAGAAGATCAATTTATTCCCAAATGGATAAACTTATGGATTGTTTATTTAGAGGATTCTTAGATACATTAATGTGGTTTACTGAAGAAGTTTACAAATCCGATGGAAGTGGAGTTGCTAACAATACTGCAATGATTGAAAAAATTATTAGAAAACAAATGTACACAGAGGGAGTTACTCTTTCGAATAGAACGGTAACTAATGAAGTGCAGAGAACGAAGGAGCGTCACGACGAAATTGTAGCACAGGGAACTACCTCCGAGGTAGTCAAACGTATGATGAAGATGTATGAACTTGAAAATAATTTATCCAAAGAAACGATGAAGAAAGTTAGTGATCCAAATAGAACAAACAACGTACATCACATTTTGAATACAGAAATGATTAAACGTAAAATTAAGAAAAAGTTGGAAACCATTCCGTACACTTACGATGATGCTATTATTGATTCCGTGTCCTCCAGAATTATTGGACGCGTTACGGACATATGTAAGGACGAAAATATTATGTAGAGAAATATTTATTTAGTGTATATCTTGGGACTTTTAACTGCTTTGAAATGAAAGGTTAATGATCCGTTCGTCTTTTTGCATGTGCTCTTAACGATCTAGGTGCGCAAGAATCGCAGAAAATAGATGTATGCATGTGTAATGTGTGTATGCTTGTTCCCTGTGCACGTTTGTTTCGCGAGATCGTATAATATATATATATATGCAGATACACATGTATAGGTATATATGCTTGTCAGCCCAATCGCCATCCCCCTGGTGTATGCAACAATATATGCATGCGCTAGTACATTTACACGTCCATGTCTTCGCATAGTGCTATGGTATATTCGCCATTAAAAGGTGTCTCTCTTATAAAAAAGAATTAAGATAATTAAATAATTAAGCTAAGCTTGTTATGATATTATATACTAATGAATAAAATTAAAACAATATGTACATATTTGGTTTTAATTTTTTTCACTTTAGAAATTCTTTTTTATAGGTTTTATATGTTTATATAATTTAGTACTATGTTTTAAGCATAATTTGATTTCGTTTCATCTTTTTTTTTTTTTTTCTCTCTAAACTTATAAAAGTTATTGCTTGTTTGTTATTTATAATTTTTCACTTGCTAGTTTTTAAGTATTGTATATTGTGGTTTAATTTTTTTTTTTTTCTTTTTTCGGAATTAAGTGCCCATTTTGAAAAATAATTATATATAATATATTTTGTACTACGTATAACGCATAGACTTTATATAAGAAAAAAGTTTAAAAGGGACGAACTATGTTAATATGTTATGTGTAGAAATATTTGACGAATTTTATAGTATATATAATAAAGTCATTAAATTGTTCTTTTAATATGTAACCGTGTAGATGTGTCTCGTTACAACTGAGTCTGCTTGGTAGGTTTATATGTGCATGTGTGGTCAGTTATGTTCACCCGGTTATAGTGATGAACGCGCGGGGATAAGCATGCCCACTTGAGGTATATCCGGCCAGTAGTGCACACTTGCCTGTGTGCATTAAACGCATTAAAAAGGTAGAGTAATTCAATGCCTCCATATAATTTGTAGCATTTTCAATGTAAGAGAAAAGAAAAATTCTCTCTTATCTTAGTGTTAAATTTAAGAACTAACTTTTTAAAGCACATTCTAGTGTAGATAATCAATTCTGTTAATAACCGATTTGGGGTTCCTAACTGAGATACGTTTATTTTCTTTATGCTACATTATATAACCGTGTAATGGTAATAAAAATCTTAGATCAGCAACTCTTATCAGTAATGCACCTTATTCCTGCATTGGAAAACTTATTTTTAATAAGAAATAATGGGAATTACCCTCACCATTGCAATAAAAATTTGTTTGAAGATCAAGGGAAAAAAAAAAAACGGCATACGTTTAGTAGATCGGTAATGAGGTTTCACTAATAATTCAATTTAAATGCCCCCTACGTTTTTTACTAACTTATTACCAAATTTTGATACCTGGATCTTTACCATTTTATGATACACAAACTTCGCAAATGGTTGAGGGGGTAAACATAATAGAAGAAGTTCTTACAAAGTTTTCATGGCCATAGATATAAAAAGTGTAAAATTAGCGAAATGACAGAGGAACGTGTAATTAACATTAAGTACGTATTCCTTCTTAACACTTCGTTAAACGTTTAAAAAGGATCATTGCTTATAAGTTTTTTGATTTTCTTGTTTGTCTTTTCGTAAACTCAAAAATGGTATACGTGGAAAGCGTGGAAAGCGACAAATGGGAAAATGCGAATTTGTGCAGCCAGAAGAATGTAGAAGAACAAAATGGAAAAGATGCAGGAGAAAAATAAGAAAGATAGAAGCGAAAATTAAAAAATGTGGGAACGAAGATTAAAGGAAAAATATGTTATACAAGTACACAATCCAAGGGAGAGGCTTGTAGATGCACCTGTGATATAGGCATTTCCATTTTTTTTTTTTAATCACATTTTGAGAATGTCGAATTTTTATTTATAATACTCGTTGGTATACAAGAAAAGAGAGTGAAAATATAAAATCTTTTTATGTGCATTACTGGCAAATAATTAGCGAGAAAAGAAAAAAAAAAAACAAAAAGAAAGAAAAAGTAGAAATTTTCATTCACTTTAGCGTAGAATTCCGGGCCACCTCAAGTAATGTAAAACTGCAAAAAAGAGAATCTTTTTTTAAAATAATGATTCTTGATGTGTTTCTATTTTAATGGTTCCTATATAATATCTTAACTATTGTTTTTTTTCTTTTTTTTATAAGTCGAGAAGGATTCTTGGATTACTTATTTCATGCTCCGTGGCTGTATGCAAAAAGTACACAAATATTTTTCTTAGGAAAGGAGTACCCTCCCCAAAGAATACATTTTTGCATGAAGTTTGCGGTAGTGTGTCACAATTGAGGAGAACATATGTTTGTTACCGCGTACTTTTTTGTAGAGTGGACTTTTTTTATAGAGAGTATTTTTAAATAAAATAATTAAGAGTGTATTTTAAAGATGACAAAATAATAAAAAAATTAGATACGTCTTTAATTTAACTTAATTTAAGTTGATTTAATTTATTTTATTTTATTCTATTTTAATTTAATATATTTTACTTTTAATATTTTTTTCGCAAACCTATATAAGCGTGACACAATACCTGAAGGAGAAAAAATGGTTTAAATATTTTCAAAAAACAAAGAATTTTTACTATAATTTGATTTGATTGATTATTATCAAACAAAACGTTTTAAAAATAATAAAGAATACAAACTTCTGAAACGTTAAATTTACACATTAATGTTTAATTTTCATAATCCATGCTGGATTGAATAGTACATTATTCCTACATAGCTGCACAGAGCTGTGATTACTCTTTTTCCCTATATTTTTATCTTTACTTTTTCGTACTTTACGTTTTGTAAAAAAATAAAAAGATTTCCTTTTATTTATTAATTTTTGTTTCCACATTAATTGTTATTAAAGTATTTTATACATACACATATATACATAAGAAGTGCATATATATCCTAACGAGAATTTTTACTTATAAGAACAATGCGTCCTACAAAAAGGAAAAACACTAAGAAATGTACTATCATAGATTTAGCACCTACGTCTGAGGGGGAAGCTAAGAATTTGAAGGGAGCTGTAGCCAATTCTAAAGGAAGCAATACACAGCAGCCCAATGCTGAATCCAGAAAAACTAAGAAGGGGAATGTCGTTACGAGAAAACAGCAAAAGGGGAAGGCTGAAACGAAAAAACAGCAAAAGAGGAAGGATGAAACGAGAAGATCTCAACAGAGCATGGTTGAAACGAGAGAATCTTAACAGAGCATGGCTGAAATGAGAAGATCTCAAGAATGAATAGCCGAACAGACAATAATTGAGCAAGGAGTTTTTGAAGAAAACCATTTTGGAGAAGTTCGTATTCCTTCGAGAGTTAGACAAAGCTACTACGTTAATGTCTCGCTATGCAACTGTGATAATACAGCATTTAATTATGGACGTATCGTAAAAAATGTGGATATTACTGAACAAGGTAGTAGAAGATATATTGTCAAAATTATGGGAACTGTTATCTGTTATTCTAATGCAAGGTTTATTTCTAATAGAGCTATCGCAATGAAAGTTAAAAAGGTTTATTCTATAGAATACCATGTGACGCGTAAGTTTTTGCGTGATTTGTTAAATAGTGCTAATAATGAGGAGAGGTTAGAATGACGAAGAAATGAGAATGCTATAGAATCAGATTTAATTCAATCTTATCAATGTGTCGCTGGAATTAATTTTTCTAGTAGAATTTCATTAGATAATACTCTAAATCGCATATGCAAACGTCTAAATTATTTTCTTGAGCATAAAACATTAGCAGAAACACATGACTAATAGGATTAAATCATACTTGATTAAGGAAATAATGATTCTTTATGATTTGTGCCAAAAAAATAGATCTAGCAATGACATTATGTAACTACCTAAATGTTACACCGTATGCAAGAGGTGTTAGAGTTTCTGTTGAGTTACCAGTATCTAAGAAATTGCTGTTAAATAGAGAACAATATCCTCCTGTTATTGCTATGGTTAATATGCTCTTGGACGATGCGATTAATGGCATAAATTTTAATTCTTACTCGGATTTTTCTTGATTTTAAATTATGCACCAAGTAATTATAACTAATTTTCTGAGAAAAATTTTAAATGTATATAATTCCTTTAATTGATTTAAGGAAGCCATGATAATTTGAGATTATCTTCGTTTCGTTAGAGCTTTCCTCATTCTAGTTTTCATTCTGCGAGTTTCTTTTTTAACATCATTTTGTTAACCTGCATTAGAGAGAGTCACATAAATTGTGAACAAACAAAACACGAGAAAGTTCAAAATGATCCCATTGATGTGTATATGCATGTTGTATTTTACATATATATATGGGAAAATTCATTAAAAGAAATTGTCAACGTATATGTACAGTCCTTAAGAGTGTTCTTTTTTTTTTTTTTTTTTGCGCGCAAACTTTTTAGCCGTATTAAATACTTTTATTGTTTCCTGAGTGTTAAATTGTGAATTCGTACTTTTTTTAAAACTAGCAGGTTCCATTAAATTGTAGCTATAATGGAAAGGAAACAAGTGCACACCTATTTATAGCCGTGCACGGGTATATCAATTTGGAATTAGTGTAATGGTGAATAAGGCGATTCCTACAAAAGGGGTGAAAGGTTCTCTCTGTCTCTCAGATAAAAAAAATAAAATAAAAGGGAAATAAAAAAAAAAGGTAGTAAGGAAAATATACATTTCCTATTACGCGGGATATCTATTTTTCTTTTTCCCCGATGAAGTTCTGCATTTGCCGCAGACCGTGTTATACTCATGAAGCACAAGACACTGTAACCTCCATTGCAGTAACTACACGTGAAGTTAAAAATTCACGTTTAAACAATGCTAAAAATGGTTATTTAATTTATATGGTTTTCGCTATTGATATTATTTTTTGTAGAACTAAGGATTATCATCAAATTTGATGATCCCTGCGCTTTTGGCGATGGGTAGGGTTGCTAACTCTTTTGGTATGTTCCAGGGTAATTGTAAATACAAAATGGTCATTTTCATCCTTAGAGTTGTGCTACTAATACATAAGGAGGTATTCGCCAAGAACAACCATTTTTACAATGAATCGAGGTCCTTAGTCATCCCCAACTTTTTTACATTTACTGTTTTCTTGTGTCCTTTTTGCCATATTGCCATTTTAGTTTATACTTTATTTTCTATGTTATGGTTATTCCTTCTTTAAGCGCGTCGATGGTGTTTTGACTTTTCATTTTTTCCACCTCACGGATTGTAAGTTGTATGATGTGCGAGCAGGCACATTTGTAATTGATATGTGGAAAGTTCTACATCTTTTTTATTAGCAAAAGTTATAATATTATGCATGCTTGTAAAGGCACATGGAACATTTTTTTTTCCCCTTTTTTTTTTTTTTTTTTTTGGGTTTTAAATACAGAAAGGTTGGGATTTTGTAAATTATACGCTACCATATTAAAATGCACAAACCATATATACGTTTCAGCATAGAGGGGGGAGCGGGGGAGAGGGGAACTGTAAACGATGAGGAGATCATTCAAAAGAATCGCTAATACCGCTATTACTTTTAGGATAGAAAATGTTCACGTTTTATTCCCTTTGCACTCTGTTTTATTTAAACCGGAACAATTTTATTGAAAAAATTTTATGCACGGGGGAAACAAAACCTTTTTTCCTCTAAAATGTGCTTTAGGAAAAATATAATTGCCCGAAAGCGAGTAGTGCATTGCTAGGGGATTATTTAATTTACATACCCATCCAGGTAACGATTTTTTAATAGGTGGATAAATATTTCTTAATTATACAGATCTGGCACATACATTTTTTTCATAATAAAATTTGTCATTTATAAATAACACTATTTATTCATGCTTTCTTTGATTTTTCAATTCTTTTCCTTTATGCGTAAATTTCCCGAGTTTCTAGTGGAGAAATCGTGGTGTTTGTCATCCCTTCGCTCGCTTGCTCGTACTGTTTTTTAATTTTTTTTTTTTCTTACGCAATGGTATTTTTTAACATGCACCGTGCGTAATTTTCTATTTAAATAAGTACTCTTTCGCAGCGCTTCACTATTTGATAAATATCCCTGCTCTATGCAATGTTACACTTGCCATTTAACATTCACATTATTTGGCAAGATTTTCAATTTAATTCTTGTTATTTAGTACTGACTTATTCTTCCAGAGTTATGTTTGCATTGCAATTTATTTCATCATTAGCATTACTAGTATTTATTGTTATTCCTATGACTATTCCCTATGATTATACCCTGCAAGAATTATATATATTAAGTACTATTTTTTATTTCTAGTATTTCTCTTTATATTTTTTACCTCCACCATTTTTTGAACATTTTTATTTTTCTTATGAGCTCCGTATTTACTAGAAGTACACTTAAAAGAAAAGCTATATTAGCAACTTATTTCTCGGCAGAAGTAGTGAAAATTTTATTTTTCCATATAGTAGTAAAGGAAATTAAAAATAAATTTCTAATTTTTATTTTTTTAAAAAATTGGAGCTGCAAATTAAAAAAAAAAATACCCTTAAAAGTTAGCTCATTTTTGCGTGATACATTTATCATACTATTAGTAAAAAATACATAAAAACTTTCTTCCAGCTGATATCACGATAACTTCAAATAATTATTATTTTCTGAAGCAATGTATAGAATTGTATTTGCTAAAATTCTAGTATTCACATTTAGCGCTTGGATATTGCGCGCCTGTGATAATGAAAAGGTAAGAATGCGCACAGGTGTTTAACCTACTTGGCAAAAATTTGCATCACGTACATACAATATATAAATATATATAAGTATGTACGTAATATATCCACCTGTTTACATTGCTACTTGTAATGTGAGCGCTTCCCTACCATTCCTGTTTACATGTCATGTCCTCCCCCTAATGTTTCAAGGTAATAATCGGCCTCGCTTATATTTGAAAAATAAAAATGTATTATTCCCCTTTTTTACGCATTGTGTAATCCCCTTTTTAGGGTTTAAGCTATAACGTGAACAATGGGTTAAAAAATGCGCAAACTGGTCTGCAGTTAAGAGTATCTAGATTGCTTTCAGTAAGCGATTTAGAATCAGAAGTGGATTATAGCAGTTTAGAAAGCTTAGCCGATAGAACTGAAAAAGAAGAAAAAGAAGAAAGAGAAGAAAAAGAAGAAAAATATGAAAAATATGAAAGGCCAGTACACCTTAACTCGCATTCTTTTAGTTTCGATGACGATGAGGAATTGGACCCAGATTTAGAAACATTTAAAGAATATATAAGATATGTAGCAAAGAGTGATAAATCTTTTAAGGATAAATTACAAGATACAAAAGATTATATCAAAAACATGGACCCAATGACAAGAAAAAAAATTAAAAGAGAAATCAGAGACAAGGTAAACGAAAGCAGACGCATGAAGCATCGAAGAAAATGCATGAAATTCCAGGGCTTAAGCCAAGATATGTATAGAGATTTAAAGCACAATAATTACAAAATGATGGTTAAAATGCGTAAGATGGAAAAGAAAATGTCAGTTCTTTCCGGCGGATCCACTATTATGGGAGCTATTTTAGCCTACTTGGTGTACACACTTCAGTTACTTAGCACCCCTATCCTATTCTTCTTTATGGGATTTGCCCTACTTTATTTAGTCTTCAAAAAAATGTAACCAGGACATGGGACGGCGGATGAAAAAAGGAAAAGGAAAGGAAGAAAAATTAGAGGCAAATTAAGGAAGCACAAATTATCAATGAACCCTTTAACAAATGGACATATCTTCCCCTATAACAACTGAGTTGAAATTTTTTTAAGGCTATTTTAAGTAATATAAAATTAAAGAAACATAAAAGTTACTCATGTTTGGAAGAAATTAACAGTTTGATGTATAAGCATATAGAATTTAGTAAAATTTTTATTCGCACCATGTGAACAGCTTAATTTTGTGGCCTATTCTCACAACTGACGAAATAAACTAAATACGACCATCATTTAACGGATGGCCCATGCGATAATCCTTTTGAAATCTAGGGTTCTGCTTAAGACGGCCATTTGGAATTACCATTCTCATAATTTACATTAATATCAAAGGAGAGTGTTTCATTTTTTAAGAAGATATATGTGCGCATAATAGATCTTAATTAGGGGCATATGTTTTTTTATACGATTTATAAAGCGTTTCTTTTGATATAATTACACTGTGCTGAATTAATTTACATTTTTTCATTTACGTTACTGTCGTAATTTCTGTGCTTTGCTGAATTTAAAGGTCGATCGTGTTTATATTTATTTTTTCTTTTTATCACATATATTGTATTACGGTATATAGTATAATATTTTATTTTATTACATTATATTATTTTATGTTATAGTGTATTGTATTTATACTTCATTTTCTTACAAAGGAAGCCCACGTTTTACCATTTTATTGAATGTATTCATTCTTCATACGATTAGTGATTTCGTGAGTTTCACCTACTAGTTATAAGAAATCCGTTTCGAAAAAATTATAAAGAAGAGCGTCTATGAGTATATATAAATTCATATACATGTATGTATCAAATACACGATTTTCCAAGACATAAACGAATCATTATTTCTGCATTTTCCTGCACGACACCAGAGATAGAATTTATGAGTAAAATAAAATGGACATGGGGGCCATAGTGTTTTAGGTATACCGAAGCAGACAGGTCATGAAATAATATAGCTTCTTACGTTAAACAGAAAAAGATAAGATCATTTTTCTATATCCGAACTATTTTGTTATGTAGGTTTACATAAGCCAGAGATGCGTTACTTCTTTAACGAGCTCGTGTGTATCTCCTCTTGAGTTATTGAGCAGTTCTTTTTTTTTTTTTTTTTTTTTATGCATTCTTAAGAGGGTTATCAAATGCAAATATTTTGTCTCTCCTTGAGCATTCAAAAAATGTTACTTTTTTAAAGTGGAATTTTGGGGTAGCAGAAGATGGTTGATTATCATATTATGGGGAAGCTTATATTTAAGAATATACGACTTAAATGCAAACCTTATATGTTACAATCTTACACAGCAGTATATTCTTTATAGAGATGCACCTACAGTTACATAGGAGGTGCGTAAAAGGTTGCAAGTTTTAAACACGCTCTTCTGTCAAATTTGCTGTAACGACTGATACGCTGTTGAAATAAATAACGATTTAGGGAAATAGCGTATTTGGATGCATTTTAACAAGTAAAGAATAAGGAGAAAGCCACATTTTCTTTTTGTTACCAAAGTATGCAAAGCTAGCTGCCTTTAGAGCCTTAATACTGTTACACACAATAAGTTGTGCGTACTAGAATTGCGCTAAGGTTACTTAGACAGCGTTTCGCTAAAAGTCTGATTTGATCTTTTCATGTTCGCTAGGTGGGTAGTTCGCCACTTCGCGCGAGATTCCCTTATTTATTCTACGCTCAGAATTTATAAGAATTAACAGATTAATGGACACAGCATTGTGAAAAAAAAAGGAAAGGGGCAATATTATTTAATATGGCAAAAACTTCATTCGTAAACCCTTTTCCTATTAGCTAGCAATTTTTTCTTATGAATAGAAGGAATCCATATCCTAAATGGATGATCTTCTCTCTCTCTTGAGCGAAACTGCAAAATTTTGTTATACCCACAAAAAGGAAATAAAACCCGGAAGTGTCATAAATGTGTTGCACCAAAAAAAAAAAGGAACACCGTCTGTATCGAAAAGCATACGTGGGAGCACATTATATTTATTCTTATTAGGTCCAAGGTTTTCTCTCCCTTTTAGTATAGAATTGTCTATTATATTGTTCCCATTGATTCCACAAGGTGTCAACATATTTTTTTCTTCTTTTCATTTTAATTATATAGAAATGGAATAGCATTTTCATTACTAGGTAGGGAGTAGTAAATGGGGTAAGATATATGCCCGTATAATTAAAGACAGCAAGCAACTTTTATAACGAACAAATACATTAGTTTGTCATTAGGAGGATATTTACATTCATCCTGTTTTTGATACAACTGTTATTTTTAATAATGCAAAAATGATTTATAATATATTTATTCATAAGTCAAAGATGGTTTATTCCCGCCGTAAAACAAAAGCAAAGAAACGTCACAATTAATGGTAACTATTTTGAATCTGTTATTACTTTTGTTATTAAAAAAAAAAAAAAGTGAATATTTATTTTGCGGCAATTTGCGGTTAGGCGAAAGGATGTTTTAATCTTCTTTTATTATATACAAAAATGTGAGGAATAATATATATACTGTTAATATTAAAAAGAAAAAAATTATAATTTCCAAAAAGGGGACTCAGGTATAGGTTTTTTTTTTTTTTTTTAAATAAATTAGTGCATGTATTATTTTTCATTTGTTAAGGGTAGTTTATTAAAAATTATGCAATCATTATTATATAATGATTGGATTGTATCGATCAAGCATATTTTATTGTTATAATATGTATACTCTTCTAGGCCAGAAATGAAATATTTTTTTTTAATGGACAACAATATTTTTTTAGTATAACGCAATTGCCAAAAAAAAAAAAAAAAACAAAACGACAAAGGAAAGAAAAGGAATTGATTAAGACTAAGCTAGAGTATATTCAAAAAGAAATATTTTATTTATATTAGGATTTTAATTAGCCAGTGCTCTAAAAAAACTAATTTTTTATAGAATAGGCTTAAGTCAAATATATACCGTTAATAATAAATATTTATTTTATTGAGCAAGAGGGAGAAACCTCCCTTTTTATAACAAAATTGATTATTCTGTGCGTTCTACAAATGGACCATATTAGTGATATAATAACACGTAATTAAGAATATTTCATTATTTTATTTATTTATTATTTATCCTTTTCCATTCGTAGGTTCGTATATTTATATATTGTTTCATTACGACATGAAGCCTTAATGAAATTTTATCTTTTGAAATTATTTTTTTCTTTTTGAAAATATTTCATTTATCTAAAAAGTATTGAATTATTATTTTATTGCATAATTAATAATTTTTACTAAAAAAGTAATTAAACGTGAATTTTTTATTATATAAAATAAAAACGTTAAAGTTGTTTATTTTTATATAATAAATTAGCATTATATAAAATTTAGAAAATTGTTATTCCTGCAACTTTGCTAATAAATATATATTATCTTATTCTACTGAAGTAAAAATTTATATACAAGAATATATTACATTTTTAAGGAATGTATTTTATCTTCGTTCCTTAAATAAAATCCTTATTACCATTCCATATATTTTAATTTATGATATAGGATTTTGTAATTTGCAGATTTAAATTATTTTTAAATTTCAAAGCAAGAACCCTGCCCCCCAAAAAATGTTTCTGAAAAATAAGGAAATCTCCTCAATTGACACAATGAGTTATAGATATAATATCCTCGTGGATAAAAGCTTACGTAAGGCTGATGCAAATGTTTTAACAAAAGATCAACCAAAGAAGGAAGTATTGAACTCAATTTTTTTCTATTCCAAGATTTTTGCCTTTACCCTCCTGATTTGGGCTTCACAATGTTCCTATAGCCATGTAAGGATTATATGTAAAGCTAAGAAGTTCTTACGTGTCTTTATGTGTGAAAAATGATGCTTCTAATTCTTCCTCTGTTTCATCATGGTGTTTTTGGATTTGCACACGAAGACTGCACATATGCTGTAGAAATTAAGCGCATATTTTCGTGCTTCAATGGCGAAGCCTGTATTATGTAAATTTCGCTTTAGAATTATAATTATATTTACACTCTTCTACCATTTATCTTTTCCTTTTAGACCAATTTTAGCAGTTCGCATGATGAGGTGTACACTGCAGGAATCGTAGAAAACGCAGCTTTCAACAGATGCTTAGCATCAAATAAACCACGAGGAAACAATCCACCAAACCCACATGGATCTTATATGTCAGAAGGCGCCAATGGTCAACAGAGTCCATCAACTTCACAGGGTGCACCACCCTCACCTGCACCCCAACAAGCAGAAGCTGGAGGAGCAGCACCTTCCGAGCTAAATATCGACATTGAACAAAAATTAAAGGACTTGAAAGATGTCATTTGGGATAAAGTAGAGAATGCAGTTGAATGGGGAACCCTCTCAGATAATGTAAAGGGTTATTTAGGAAAAATCGATTTAAACCTTGAAAGCAAAATTCTTGATGAAGTTAACAAAGCCAACAGAAATAGCAATTTAATGGAAATTCCAGATTGCAGAACGCAGATAATCAATAGTTTCTCCCAGAATTATACCATTATAACTCCACCCCTATTGTTATTAATCTTATCCATTTTGACATCCGACAGATGTAAGAAGCATCTGGCAAACGTATTGTTGACATCTGTTCTAGTAACATTAACTTATATCTTCTTTAAGCTGAAAAAAATTGATGATATTAAAAAACAAAGTGCCAATGCTGACCAGAGCCATAAGAACGATAGTGGATATACTGGTAAAAAGGCTAAGGATAAAACTAAAAGTGCCCGTGACTAGTAGAAGCAGCACAGAGGGATGTGCAAAAAAAAGAAGAAAGAACCCTATCTTCTATAACACAAGGGTAGCAAGTATTACCAAGTGGAATGTATAATAATAGTGTATACTAAAGTAAATTAGACAAAAAAGATATATGATAATAACACCCATTATTATGATGCAACTTTGGGAGAGTTTATAACTTATCAAAATGGAATAAGCGCACGATTTTTAGCGTACCTTTTTTCGATATCTCCTCAAAAATGATGCAATATATAGTACATGGTAAATATTGAAAATTTATACATAAAATAATTTGGTTTTTGTAAAAATTTTCACCATTTTCTTGAGGTAGATTTTTCTAATAGGTTAAGACGACGCTGCATACGTGTTTACATATGTCTATATGGATATTCATATCTATTGCCCCACATAGGATTATTCCCATTTTATCTGGTCATTTAGATTATTGCTGTAGTGTTGTTAAGGAGAAAGGGTCCTCACAATATATATCCTTTTTTCGCTTTTTTTTTTTTCTTTTGCCAAAGGGCACAATATGTCTTTGTGTGACTATTATTTATGAATTTCCATCTTTTTTTTCAAAATGATTAATAGGAATACAACTACTTTCTATAAACCATTTAATCAATTACTTGAATTTTTAAAAATTAGAGCTTTTTTTTTTTCTATATATATGTGTGTATATGTAAATATATATACAATGTGTACAACTTTGAAGGAAAACTCATTTACTCCCTATTAACTATGATGAGTACCTTTGAATAATTGATTTTAAAATAAAAGGCCAAGAGTGAATATACGCTTGTGTATATTAATGAAACACATATTCGGTATACATCCCTTCTGCCTATTTAAAATGCGTATAATTATGTGACACACTTTTCCCGTGTAAGAAAAATGACAAATCGTGAGAGTTACAGGAATATGTATATGTTATGTACGAAATAAATGTTGTACAAGCTTCATAGATTAATGTTATCCGTTTCTCTACTATCTTTAAGATAAAAAATGGTGTATGTTATTTGTTTCTAAAGGAATCTAGACAATCCAGAAAGGGAAAGAAAAATAAATAGGGGGTTGTCATAGAAATGGCAAAGTGAATAAGGCATAACCTGATGATGCAACTGGACTTCACCTTTCTTCATTATTATATTTTTTATACCTGTGATAAATTTTTATTTGTGAGGAAAGGGATAATCCGTTATTTCGAATGAAATTGCTAATAATGGTGTTTTATTAGGGCGCCTATAAAAAAAGTAGCTTGATATGTAACGCTAACTATGTCTAAAATCCTTCATGGAGATGCAGAAGACGCGTAGTGTAAAGAAAAACAAAGAGAGAGGTATCTAAGAATCGGAAAAAGATTCATTTCTTTTTCTACATTTATTGCGATTTTATCTTATTTTTTCATTCAGAAAAGAGTTGGCGAATAAAGGATAGGTCCCCACAAGTTAAATTCTTTTTCATGATTCTATCTTTACGAAATAATCGTTTTTATATTTCCCCTTGATTCGTTTACAGAGTTGAAGGAAGGAGCTTCTAATGGAAGAATTCGAGGGGTGTTCCTATTTTTTTCATGATTTGGCAGTTCATTTATAGTAACACTCTAGATTTTTACTCCCACATGAGTTTGTTCGTATTACGCAAGATAAAGGTGCACACGCGGAAAATATGCTTTATAGAGGTTCCTATTCCCCTCCATACACATAACTATGTCTTATGGGAAGAGGAAAGGTTCATTAAATGGCATTTAAGGTGTGTTTAAAGTTATTCAAAATAATTCTCAGTAGTATCTCTCATTTTTAAGATGCAAAGGCAGAACATTAACCTTAGGTCGGGAACATACTCCACCATCAGCACTGCAAAGGTATGTCATAAGTGTATCTGATTTATTTAACCTATCATACCATACCATTCTTTTTACATTTCTGACGTATATTTTTATTTGCAATTTTTTTAGTATGCATAGGAGAGAGAGAGAAAAAAAAAGGATCTTTCAAAATGATTTATAAGTATAGACTGAGTATAAAAAATTTTAACTGACAACATGGGTCAATATTATTTATATTTTCTCCAGATGTGCACCTTGCAACACATAGGGGTTGCCTATCATATTTTGTTATGTTACACTAGGGGATCCCTTTAATAAATAAAGGTCTGGTATCGAATAAAATAGTGGTGAAATTAACTTTGTATTAAATTGTATTTATTTAGGTAAGATACATTTTTTCGTTTTTTTTTAACGCCACTTGGTAGGAAGTTTAAGCATTGCCTTAAGAAATGAATTTACTAAAGTTCCGGGTTATAAGTTGATTTTATTTTTGCAAAGTTACGATCAGATCTGGGTGATATTTTATTTTGGCCTACTTTAAAGATGGCAACAAGGAGAAAATCCCATTCGGTTGAGAATGCTTTCTTGTTAATTATATACGTTATTGGTACATCGTTTAAAAGAAACCATAGAATTAGGACAAACTATTTTACGACAATAGGGGTTACAAAGAAGCTGAATATCATGAAAGGTGTAATAACTTTCAATAATCGATGCTGTGCAGAATGACTGACATAATCTTTATTCATAAGGCACAATAAAACCGGATAATCGGCAATAATTTATTAGGTCACAAGATATCCACTGTGTATTATTTTTACTTTTTAAATATAAAGCTCATCATTATATCTACAAGGAGGGTCATCATAAAGAAAAGATCAAATACATGTGAGCTTTCCTCCCGCATGAATCGTCTTACCCTATTTCCCATTCTAATACAATTTTTAAACTTTTTACATTACTATTTGTTTTGTTTTTTCTGTTTTGGCTCTGTGATAACCCATTTAGGTGAAAATGCCCATAAGTTCCTGCTACAGGTATTTTATATTTACGTATGATAGGACACTATTTGGTTTTTCAGAGATTAAATAAAATGATTCTGTTTTTTTGTCCCCTGAAGGAGTCAGCTGGGAAATAGCTCTTATATATCTAATCTTTAGAATTATCTGATTGAGTGAGAGAAGTGCAATAACTAAGGATCCCTTCACCTAAATGTTCCCGATTACACTATTAAATGAAGTAAAAAGAAAAAAAATTATAGCCCAATTATGGCCTTTCTAACAAAATATGATGGGTATAAATAGTGTACTTCACCTATTTATATGTATACTCGCATGCACACTCTGTGGTGTAAAATATAATTATTTTGACATACTTAAAAATCATCAAATTAGATCAAGATGGTTATTAATTTTTTTTTCTATTTTTTCTCCCATTTATGCCATTATTACGCAGTATTATTTAAGAGAAACGAACAATAAGATGTAATTAAGCAAAGAAACAAACAAGTAAGCAATTTATCATTTTGCAAACTATCTTTTGTTCGAAATTAGCACTTTTCTGCATTATCCAAATTTAAAGTTTTATTTTTTTAAGTTTTGCCCTTTCATTTAACATTGTAACTATCGCATATATTAAAAGGTTATATTTCCCAAATTTATATTACATAATTATTTTACACTGTGCGACTTTTGCTAATTAGTAAAATTTATTGAAACTAGAGGAATTTATCATAATAAGAAAAAAAGAGAAAAAATATTTTTAAGTCGTTTTTTTCCTCCCCTTGTTTTAATATCCCCTTGTATTTATCCCATTGGTTGTAATTGGTGCAATCAGTTATGGTACGAAGAATTGACCGCTACGTTTATAATGTTTTGCGTTAAAAATTGGAGGGCAATGTTTTGAAGAAAATTTATTATGAGCGTACTTCTATACTTCCAAAAGAGTTTTGGCGCAGTTGATTTACTTTAAAAATTTTCATTTTCCTAAAAAGAAAGGAACGTTGATTTGAGTACACACACAAAGCGGTGTTATGTGTAAAAATGCATGATGAAAAAAAAAATAAGAGAAATCCCCATTTAAGAGGATCATATGTACCGTAGAAAATGCTAAAAATTGTACAAAGGAATTGATGTCAAAGTATTTGTAAAAAATATCGAAAAAATGTATTTTTTTAGATTCATTTTTTTTTTCTTTTTTAAATAATGAACAACCGTATATATATGAACCTTACCTTGTATAATTATTACCAGCGCGGCTGGGGGGTGGGGGAAAGAAAAATCCAGTAAATATGGCGTGTGTTCTTCGTATCATTTTGGCTTTCACCCGTATCGTCTGGATGTCACCTTGTTCAACCATTGATGTAAGTTGGCACGGCCTTTGCGCTTATTATATATATATATCTACACATGTTCAGTGCACATTTTAATGACATATATGTTGAAAATGCAAGACTCCTTTAATTTAAAAATGCTTCATGTTCTAAAAATGTTTGTTTTACAGCCAAGAGTTCAAGAGGAATTTCTTAGGAGTGTGTTAAAATATAAAAGACCAGGATTAAAGCAGAATTCACGTTTTTACAAAAATGTAATAGAGGAAAAGGAATACCTTTCTCAGAAAGTAGATGCCTATAAAGAAAAGCATAATTTAAAAGATTTCAATCGTAAAGACCCTGCTGCAATAAAATTAACTGGTAATAGATGTGTTGATGCGATAAAAATGATGGATGCTGACGTGTATAAATGGTTACGCCGAAAAATGGTGTCCGGGTTTGAAGACCCTGCTAAAATACCTAAAACGTGCTGGGGCCACTTCGCTCAATTCGTGAAAGACAACATAGTTCTTTTTGTACTTATATTATATGTAGTAGCTGCAATTACTCTTTTTCAGCTTAATCCTGCGAGCGTGGTTAATTCTATAGCTTTTACAATGTTAATATCGGTGCCTATTATAATTGGATTATATCTTTTCGATAAGGTGTTGAATATATTTGTCACGTACCTTTTTTATAATGATTAAACATTGCTGATATTATAAGTAACTTTTCTTCGTCAGTGAAAGGCTAAAATCGGGGTCAAACAGTTATGTGGAGCCATCCGCTGAGTAACCTTTCAAGGGATGCCGTAGGATCACTCGTTCGTATGAAAACTTAAATGGATGCTTTGAGAGTGAATGTGTCGGAGATGCACCATGTATATGCATACATATAATGTGCATGCATAATAGTGTTGTTAATTTTTTTCTTTTCCTTGGCATATTTTTAATTAACCTTTCCGAATGTAGTTCGATTCACTATGTTGTATATAAACGTGTGCATTCTTTTAGATGACTTGTTTTTTTTGTGTGTATAGTAATGATACGAATCCTACACTCGTATGATATTTCTTTAGAAATATATGTTTTATGTCAAACTAAGCTTACATGTACATATTAGAATTAAATTAATTAATAACCCTTTTTGCATTTATAATTTTTCCTAAATGTATATATTTCTTTTATGTTTTAATGAAACGCTTATTTTTGCATCCATTCTTAAATAAGACATGGTTCTTTTATTTACTATATAGTATATTTTAAAAGTTTTTTTTTTTTTTTTTTTCTTACATGGATATGTCCCTATTTTTTACAATTTTCTCATCTCAGGTGAGGTTTTATAACCTCACAAAATTTATTCTGAAGAATATATTTTTTAGAGTATGCTTTTTTTGTGGCTCGATCGTACTTTTTATTCAACGTCGACCTTTACAATTTTAAAAACATCGCAAATATTACTATGGTAATATAACCGTGGAAAGATAGCTCTAGAAATAATGTCAATTACACAATTTCGTAGCTTTATGGGTATGCCGTTTTATCCTTAACATTTATAAACTTCCTACAGATACAGGCAGTTACATGACTATGCCGTTATCACAAGGAATGGCCCGATGGAGCGTACGTTTAAGACGGTCTGGAATAAAAATTCTATTAACAAGAGTTCAATAATCTTATGGAAAACATCTATGTTTTCTTCGATATGGTGACTTCCCCTCTTTGCACAGTCGTGGCGTGTGAAGGCGTTCATTTAATTATGCCAAAAGGATATTCAGGCGCTTTCTGGGCGTGCACATGTAACTTATTTACATTGAGAAGTCTTTTTTGCAAAAAAAAAATACTGCCTACATATAAAATAAATGTAACTATTCATGCACAACATATGCTTAAGCAAGACGGGTGGCGTTTTTCACGAAGAGGAATTACGCTTAAATTTAAATATATATTAATCAACTAAGAGATGTTCCAGACTTAGAGGGCTTAGCAATAAAGCAAAGGGACAAGGAAAAGTTAAGGAAAATAATTAGGAAGTATATTTTTTGTTTCAACTCTGACAAGTAATTTTTACAAATTTCAGCTGCATTATTTCAGCTTCAAAATATAATAGGTATTTATAAAATGATCTATCAATTTGTACCTTCGTATAGCTACTGCGCATAATATTTGGAGGGTCCTAAAAGTGCCATTTTTCTTCTTTAAAAAATTGATTTGTATAATTTATCATCTACACAGAAACGTGTGTACAGTAGACGCCCTCGTTGGCTTGTTATAGTGGTGTGTGCTGTATGCTACGTTTATCCATAACTAACAGTTGCAGAGAAAAGGTATGTTTAATGGTGTTAAATTGTTGAGCATCTCGTGGTGACGCGTTTACTTGCGATGAAAATGTGGAGTTGTTTTACCTTTGCGTTCCTCACCATTTTTTACCATTTCATACCCTTTTTTTACTTCCCGAGTGATGCACTATGTCTTCTATTTTGTCGGTGATAAGACGTTTTTTTTTTTTTCATTTTTTTCTGTCTTCTTACGTGATATTACATTTTACCTAGCGTCTTTGCATCTTCAATAACCTCTTCTATAAACATTGAAAAGACGGAAAAAACTTGGGATAGCATAAATGCTACATTAACTTCTGTATCATGTGGAGTATTACTCAAATCGTTCAGCGTCCTTTGAATGGTATTACGTACATGTTCTAAGTATTTGGCCCATTTATTATTCCATATTCCTCCCCTCCATGCTTTTTCTACTTGTTGTGTTCTTTCATTATATTCTTTTTCCATATCTTCAACTGACTCTTTCCATATTGATGATATTTTGGTACACAATCCTCTGAAATCATCACTATGTGCACTGGTATCATCCGATTCAGTGTTATATAAATTGTTTTGTTCAGTTCTGGTCCCTATAGCAAAATCTTCCTTATATGGTTGATCTACAAGCGTTTCTGTCATTATTCTTCCAAATGGTTGGTTTGGTAGATCATGAGACATATTTTGCGTACCCATGGGGCTATTCATAGATGTGCTACAAAGGGAAAAAAAAAAAGAAAAAATCCATTATGAATTTTGCGTCCTTTTTATAAAAAATTGCTTCTAGAGATATGGCTACCACGCGTGAACACATAGGTTGGAAGGATTAAAGGTGTAGATATAAGATGTGTACTTATATATTTTAGAGCATAACTGAGAGGTAAACTTAAAAACATAAAGAGTTATTTAACATTTTAGAAAAAAGTAAATCTTACTTTGCACCGAAGGAATAATTATATTTCCATACTAGGAGCAATACGAAGATAACATTAAGAACGAGGGTTTTCATTTTTACTTTTTCGTTTTTACGCTTTGACCTTATGCTGGCAACTGAGGAATTGCTCGTATAGTTTCTCTTTTTTTCTGCATTTTGCGAACAAAATTGGTTGTAATATGAATAAGTGCTTATAAAAGGGCACTCTTCTTAAATACAATTTTTTCAAAAATTATATGGAAGGAATAATTTAAGAAGGGAAATTTTCAATATCGCTATAACGTTCCTTTGGTAGTAAAAACAAACCTGCTTCCTGTTATAGTAGAACTAATGTTATATATCTTATATATATAAATCCGTTTAGCTTATATATGTGGAACGGCTCCGAAGCCCGTTTCTATGAAAAAACTAATTTATAATAACGGAAATAATAAAACAATATCGTTGTTGCAGTCATTTATGAGGTAGAGAAAATTGAATAAAGAGTTTTATTGAAATTTATACATATGTATATATGTATTCATATATGTTGTAAAAGTAAGCATTATGATGTTATATTAATTTATTTAGATGAATAAACGAACGTTAGAAAAAAACCTTTTATAATTTAAATATACTTATAAATTTTTCTTTTCTTCATTTTGAACAAGTTGTTTTGAAGATATTATTCCTATAGTACCATTTAGCCAAATTATTTTGCAATTCCGTAGCAACTCCTAGGAATAATTTTTTTTTTTTTTTTTTTTTTTTTTTTCTTGAGACGGAGTCTCACTCTGTCGCCCAGGCTGGAGTGCAGTGGC
>NW_008481860.1:36918-37933 GCF_000524495.1 Plasmodium inui San Antonio 1 | reverse complement strand
TTTAAATATACGTACATGTTGGCCAAATAATGTACTTTGTAATGTGTTAATAATGAATAATATCATTATATACATATAGAGAAGAGGGACCTTTTTTATATGTATCAGCCTTATTGGACTTGGCTTAGTATTTTATTGCAACTTTTTTTTTTGCTTCTTAGCTTCAAGAGGGACTCACGCATAGAAAGAAGGAAAGTGAAATAAAGAATTACTTGAAACAAAAAAGATCAGGTAATATATGATACCAAAGAAATGAAGAGAAAATTATTTCTATGGAAAGTAAATGCTGTAGAACAATTTTTGAATTCTTCCGTTTATGCATAAAATACTGTGGTTCATTGAAGGCTCAAAATATGCCTTGATAAAACGTGATATTAACCACCCACCCAATTGTTACTGCTGTGCACTTCTTTTTTTTTGAAAAAAATATTGTACCTGTTTATAATGAGCTAAATAGTTGTATGGGGTTTGCATTCTTTTAATCTGAAGATATAATAAATAGTTATACGTAATAATTTTTTTTTTTTTTTTTCTTCCCCTTTTTTTTATCGAAATTTATATTTCTTTCAAACAATACCAAAACGGAGGAGAAAAAGAAAATTACAATCTTTTAAAAGTCCAAATAATTAATATTTGCCTTATGTGTTCTATGCTTAGTGAGCTATACATTTAAGAAGTGTCAGAGAAATGGTGATAAACCAGTTTATAAAAAGAAATAATAAATTGAGTTCAATATACACTTGTATCCAAATTATTTGCATAATTATATGCCATTTGCGCAGAAAATAAAAGGAGGTTAATAAGGTTAATAAAACTATAAAAGATCTGAATTATTACAAGTGACAGCTTTATAAATGTACACCAGGATAAAATACTATACCTCTAACAATAGAATTTCCTTTTTCACTTTGAAATGTGCATACTACATTGCTAAATCTATACTCTCACTTAAAGAATCGTACTACTGTGAAATATAGCGAAATATAAAGTTTGTTCCTTTTTATGAGGAAGAAAC
>NW_008481860.1:28228-36040 GCF_000524495.1 Plasmodium inui San Antonio 1 | reverse complement strand
GCGCTTGTTGCTACTGTTCTTGTAATGATTGTAATATAGTAATTTTAATAATTTTTCGTAAGTACTGAAGTAGGTAAGTACTCCTCCTTGCCCGGGACAATGATCCGTCTTAAATGAATTATTATTTTTAAGACCATAACTCTTTTTATATTTCACCGAGGACGTTTTATTTTTTCTACCAGGTGTTTGCCTTTAGGGGGTATATGAATTTTTCGCGCTACTTCAACACAGTTACTATTTTTTATGATCTATAACAAATCGATATTTTTATTACGAAATGGATATTTCAGAAATTAAGTTTTGAGAAAAAATTAAATAAACGAGAATACGGATCGAAGGCCGCGCATTTTTACAAAAAAAAATAAAACAAAATAAAAAATAGAGCACACAAAGATACCAATGTGTAAGTGCGTAAATATATAGACATGTAATAGTGTAAAAATTAGGGGACACTTCAAACGTGTATATGGGTTCGCTCTTTTTAATACACATTTTCACTTTCGTGAAACGACACATCAATAGTTTCTTCTTTATCTTGAAGACTTACATTGATTTTTCCTTCAAATTCTTTATCACTGAGTTTAGATATCTTCCAAATGTTTCGTTTTATCCCGTGACTTTAAACAATGCGAAAGCAAAAAATGAACAAACACTCAATCGCTAAAACCATTCCTGCTGCAAAACGGACATTTCCATCTGCATTTTTTCCTCTTGAATGGTCTCTACTTCCATAATGGTTATATCCTGAGCTGCATACATTATTACAAGCTTGCCCCTCTGGTGTGCTGAACAGTTTACCTTGCCCCATGTGTGAAATTTTACTAATATGTTCATCTCTTGCTTCAATTTGATCATTTTTTTATTTCTTCCAATTTTTTATCAATATTGGTCATCAAGGATCGCAGTTTCTCAATGTGAGATTCTGAGAGTTGCAGCATATTATTAGAGTGTTCTATAACTTTTCTGGCATCATTCTGAATCTCGTTATTATCACTTTTTTCAGAGAGGGCAGCAAATACTTTTTCCATATTTTTTTTCTTTATTTTTACCTTCTTGAATGCGTTTTAAATTCTGGACAATTTATTTTTCGTTTCATCGTTATAATGTGTAACATTTTTTACAGCTTCTTTTATTTGTTCACTGCTTGTCAAGTCTGTTAAATTTTCTTTTTCACGTTCAATACTTTTATACACTACTTCGACATATTTCTCTACATTGTTATCTACTTTTATTCCATTAATAATAGCTTTAACAGATGCAAACTTATTTTCTATTTCTAGTAACTGCTCTGATTCTGGAATATTGATTGAAAAATTTCTCTTGACATTTTCTAATTTTTTGTAAATTTCCAGAGTCAAATTGTTTGTGTCGTCATTGCTATATGAACTCTCATTTTTTTTAACATATTCTAACAATTTTCTGTACTGCTCTTCTGAATTGAATGATACCTTCTTACTTGTTTCTATGTCGTTTTTTAGGTCATCTGGAACATGTTCATTTTCGTGAGCCAAAATTTCGGTCCTATCGTATCCACTTATATCGTTTAGTAATACCTCCTCCCGTTTATTAAATGTGAAAATTTTCCTCGATATATTTTTATTTTTTTATATTCCTTATTGTTCTCTTTTTCTAATTCACGAATTTCTTGTATACTTTTCATGGCAGTATTGTATAATTCGTTCGATTGTTTTAACGGATTCTAATGTAACCGTTTTATCAAGACTTACTAATTCTTTTTTTGTGTTTTTGAGTTTTCCCTTAGTATGCATGATTTTATTTCTATTATGTGCTAATTTTTTTATGGTGGGCCTCTAACACTTTGTTAAACATTTTGGCTATGTCCATATATTTATTGGTGCCTGTTTTGATTCCTTGCAACTTAATTAAGTTTATTTTTTCGTAAATTTGGTTTATACTAATTTGTTTGGGTTTTCGATTATTATAAAGCTATTTTAATCTGTCTGAGCTATTTTGTAAAGCACTTATGTCTACTTCTATGTTCGTTATGAACTCATCTTCCATATCTGCAATCATCCCCTCTGATGCTTCAACGGCTTGGGACATTTCAATGTGCAATCTGGTTGATTCCTGAACATTTGTTAAATCATGGTTATTATTTAACCTTTTAGTGTTGAAATATTCATTTAAAGTGGCACTATCGTTATAAATAGAATTGTACTTATTTATGAGGGAGGTTAAATATTGTTGAGCATTTTTCTTTATTCTATTGATTGCTAAGGACTCATTCGTTATTTTATTGGTGAGGCATTCTCTTACCGATGTGTATCTACGAGTTTCAATTTTTTGTTCTTTCTTTGATAATTCATCAAATGGGTAATTGATATATTCGAGATCTTCCTCTATGACTTCCATTTCGTCTTGAATTGCATCAACAGAAGGCTTTTATTTTTTTGTAGTTTCGGTATATTTTCCCTCATGGAGCTCTAATGTGCTCACTTTTGTTTCTAAATTATTGCAGTAGTTTTCCTTTCGCATTAAACTTTTCTTGGATTTCTTTCAACTTTAAGCCATCGACGGTGTTTTTCAATTCTTGATTAAATGAATCACATCGCTTCTTCAATTATTGAGAAACAGCTTCTTCTAAAATTCTATCGTAATTCTTATTGTCGCTTTTAATTTTGTTCAAACTCTGCAGCAGCGTAGCAGCGTTATCAATTTCGATTGTAATGGCTATTTGTTTACTTTTTACATTGTTCAGTCTTCCTTTGAATTCATCCAATGCCATATTATTAAGATATGAACCATTTGCATTTTCGGATATTTTTCTGCTTTCTCTTTGTTTTTCGTCTATATCATGAGAGTATTTAAATATGGAAAGGACACTCTGGTAGGCGTCTTTCATATTTTTATAGAACAGTCCAATTTTGTTCGATTCCCTGATAATTTTAGAATTTTCAATTTTATTTCCCGTTCTGATTCAAATTTTAACTCTGGTGTCGTTGATTCACCTGCGTAGAGAAATCTGTTAGTTGTATTCCTGTTACTACGTTATGCCTATAAAAACTGCCGACTTCGTTATATACCTCAGCACCTTCTGTGCTTCCTTTTTATATATATAAAGTGTCACATTTTGCACTTGTCCACTTTTATCGTTTGGTTGTTTGATTACGTCCCCCACACTATTTTCATCCTTTAATTTTGCAATACGAGCAATGCATGTCTTAACTTCATCATACCCTTTGTCGGCTTGTGCATATTGCTGTTCAGACATTTTACTAATTTGGTTTAATTTTTCCTTCATGCGAAGTATAAATTCGAAAGATTCTTTTTTTTTGATATCACTCAAATAATAGGGTGTTTTATCAAGTGAGCTAAGAAGGAGATTACATAATAATGCGACATAGACACGGTTTCTCATTATGCAGAAAGAGATTCGTGGTTAGAATTATTGTTTCCCTTAAATTCACAATTGTGAACTAGCTTTATGTTTTTTTTTAATTCCTAGAACCGTCTTTTTTTTCTCTCTCTCTCCTTTAAATTAGCATTTTGGACAGCCATGCCCTCTTTGACTCCTACTTTTTGAACAGATAGAAAATCGTTTAATCTACTTTTCGTTAATAAAAAATATTTCATCGAAGAAGTGGCATGGAGAAGATAATGTTACATTTAAGAATACAAGAAAAAGGTTAAAAGAAAAAAAAAGAAGAAGGAAAATTGTGCGTTTTACTTATTTAAAAAGGCACAACGCGTATAATCTAAAAATGTATATTAAAAGTTTACGTATAATGAACAACAATTTGCACATGTAAAAAGTAGAATAGCTACCACTGGATAAATTGAATATTGTTATGGAAAATTTGCATGAATATAGTGGGAAATTCATTATGTAACATTATCCCACTTATTTCGATTGAGCTCTTACAAAAGTGATACATTGGTCATTTTTTGTTGCAATGATATTACAGTAGAGGCTCCCAAAAAAATAAAAAAAGTTTAATGATATTAATGTGGGGATTTTATTCCTGTAGAAATTTTTTACAATTGATGGAGTTCCAATTAATGATAATTTTGTTAAACAATTTACACTTGTTTGTCTTATTTTGACAATGAATTTTATAAAACGTAATGTTATATATATAAACTTTTCTTTTTTTTTTTCTTTTTTTTACACGTAAGAAAAAAAAATTTATAATGTAATTTTGTCACAAAATTGGATAAACTTAAAATTAATGATGGTGGAATAAAGCAGTTGTAATCCTTAATTGTCCTAAATAATTTCACAATAACAATTTTAATGAAATCTGTGCAAATTTATAGGTTAATATATTTTTTTCTTTTTTCTTTTTTTTTTTTTATAATCTTCTATATTTTTTAGCTATGTAGGATTATTTAAGTTTTAATGTAAAATTGCAGATTTTACACCTTTTTAATTTCTCAGATTTAATCTTAGAGAATTCGCTTCTGTCCAGCAGTGCGAAGAGAGTGGAGTACTCGATAAAAAAAAAAAAAAAGAGAAGGTATAATAAAAGATGTTACGTGAAGATATAATATTATTGAATTTTTTTAAATATGTATTTTTTGAATTACATGTATATTTGTATACAATACTATACATTACTTTTTTTTTTTTATTCCAATGTTACAATCAGTTTTTTAATATAAAAAAAGAAACATGAAGATTATCCGTACATGTTTATATCGAAAGTCTCAGTAATGCGTATAAGCCAAAATATTACATGGCCTTCTTTTACGTTACATTTTAGTTAATTCTGTTATATTACTTCGCATAGTTTGACTGAGTTTTCCTCATCGCATTGTTTCCCCTGCTTTTCTTTTTATTTCCAAATATAAAATTCTATTTAGCCCATAAAAACTTACCTCTATTGTAAGGGCTATTATATTAATGAGTAATTTATAGGGCGCATAGCGCAACATCTTGATTTCTTTTTCAAATTTGTGAGTTAAAAAACCATTTTTTGGCCAACATAACAATTTCCCTTCAGCACAAATGTAAAGGTAGAGTTCACCTATTATGATAATTTATTAATCACATAACAATTTGAAGAGGGTTAATTTTTTTAATAAGAAAAAAAAAATATTATTTTTCGCAAATTGATAAAATATTAAAAAAAGAGAGATACGTTAAGAAAAGGCTTAACCATGCGTATAGATTGGGTTTTAATACACACTCATCTGTGATGGCGTAAAGCATGTAGCATAAGATATTTGTCTGTGTATATATAATGTACATATATATGTAGCTGATTTTTTTCCGATATTTTACTTTTTCTTTAAAGTTAAATTATCACAGAAGTAATCTGGAAAAGAACCGGATGATAGTAGATATTAGCAGTTTAATGCGGCAATGTCTCCTATGTGTCATGAGTTTCACCAAACGATGTTTAATGCTATTAATAGTCCTATTGAATCTTTTCCTAAGGGCTATAATATGTTTAAAAAAATCATACTTCTTTTGTTTATATTTGCTAGCACAATCTTCGCTTTCTTGTATAAATTTATGAATATTTGTTAAGAGTACTTCATCCTCCAGATAGGAATCTAAATAGTTTCTAAGGCGTTTCTCCTCTTCATCGAATTCTTCGTGCTCGTCTATCTCCTCGTCAAAGTATATGGTCTCTTCGTCAGGGTCTTCAATCGCTGGATCGGGGTGTTTTTTCGTTGCTGCGTTATATTCTAGGGCTTCAACGGGTTCTTCTAACACTCTCGCAGGTTTTTTTGTCACTACGTTAGGAGTGTTTATGCCCGTACCAGGGTCTTCTATCCCTTTTTCAAAAAATCGGCGATTTTCATCTGAGGAATTTTTTTTGGCACTTCCAATGTTTGAAATTAAGTTGTGAAGTGGTTGTGATGTCCTTCTATCCCCCTTTGATTTAAATGCTCCTAAATCTCTTCTGAAATATGTTTCTTCATTAAATGTTGGATAATCATCACGCATATGATATGATTTTGAATATTCTTTAATTTTAGAGAACTTATTAATATGGACCGCACCTTGTTCTACTAGTGCGCGAGATTTAACACTGGGTTCGTTCCCTTGGTTGCATTGGGTGTTGCGTGGATGGCAAAGAGTGCCCTAAGAGAATGTTGACATAAAGCATTTATTTCGGTGCTATTAAAAAATATGCACGTGAGTATATATGTACATATATTAATCTATTCTAAATTAATTCTAAGAATTTTGACGATAAGGAGAAAACTCAAATTGGGATACAATATTCCCAAGATATTACATGGCTGGAGTAGTATATGGAGCAAATAAAAATGGCGTAGATACTAATTTTAACAAAAAGGATGAATGTACTTATTCTGATATTCAATGGATGCTTTCTTGGAGTTCCTGTATGTTCATGGTCAGTAGGCAAACTTTTCTCTACCTGCTGATGAGTGTCTTCCATCCAGTTTTCTTACTCTTACTATATTATAATTCTTGTTCATGGTTATATTATGTCCATTTTGTCTAAATGAATACATTTTTACATAGTATTTTCAATATAGGACATAAAAAAATGGGAATTTTTAAGCTATTATTATAAAAAAAGGAGATATTAAAGAATATATGTGATCTCGAAATTTTCTTAAAACATTATGTCATTTCTACGCATTCAATTGAAAAAAAATAAAGAGTGGAAATAATAGCGTTTAAGATAAATTAACTTAAAAGCACGTATAAAGACACGGAACTGGAAAAAGGTTAAATAAAGCAAAAACAAAAACAGAAACAAAAAAAAAAGGTACATATATGTAATTAATAACAGAATAGGAAAAAAATGAAAACTTTTTAATAATCAGAATAATTATTCTATGAAGAGCCAAACAAAATGTACTATTGATTTTATCCCATTCGTAAAATATTTAACTGTTCTGATATCTACTTAAACTTGTATTTAAGAAAACATTTCTGTACATAAATAGTCAAGCACGATAAATAAAAAAAAATTAAAACAAATGCATTTCCTTCGGTATGTACTTTTTTCTATACATGAATATAATTATAATTAAAAATACTGAACGTACAGCATCGCTATCCATAATGCATACGTTAATTGAATATATCTTAGATATTAGGAAGCGCATACTTATATCTATTTCTTTTATGCCGTTATAAATACTCTTTTGCTATTTTTTTGTAATAATAATTCTTTAAAAGGAAAGATTTAATTTTTTCGTAAAAATGATTTATTCCGTTGGTTTTGCTTGTTGCATGGAATCATTTTAAGGAAGGAAGCGTTATAATTAAAATTATATATCTTTAAAAATGGTGTTCCTGTTTTTTTTTTTTTTTTTTTAACATATAAAAATACAGGTTATGAAGAGATGCTATGTGTTCAAGGAGAAAAAAGCATAATAATTACTTTAATAAGCGCTTATAATAGTTAGCAGTTATTGCTATATATTTGTGGGTGAAATAAAAATATTGCTTTCTACGCCTATGTTAGATGAGAAGTATTGCTATAGAATATATCGTATATTGTTCCATGTGGAAAAATTATAGAACATGTAATTATAAGACTTAGTTGGTTTAGTAATTTTGTGCTGTACGTTCTCTTTGCATTAGTTAATAACGCTTATTCGCTTTTATTATTTGACACATTTTCTAGAACATTAACAGTTTTATTCGAAATTCTAAAAAAGACCGATTCGTTATGAAGAAACACCTTAAGTAAGCAGGAATTTAAAATAATGTAATAAGTTAAATCTGTTGCTTTTGAATTATGTACTCAAATTACATGCATGTAGAATCTAAAAAAAAAGGGATTCGCAAATGCTTGTTATTTAAAGTCTTTTCCATATATAGACTTGTATACATTTTGAAAGGGGACGATATAAGCG
>NW_008481860.1:24812-27031 GCF_000524495.1 Plasmodium inui San Antonio 1 | reverse complement strand
GGGGTGATTATTAAAGATGCGTGTTAGCAACTGGCTTATTTTATATAAGGGTGCCTTACATTATATATAAGCAAATATTTAAAATTAATATATCATATTTTTAAGGAAAAGGAATGTGGACATTTTCACGTAATCGTATTACAATTCTACGTCAGGGAAATTTGTAGCAAATCCACGATTATGTTATATGTTTAAATCTATTTCAATTTGTTTTCATTCATCCGTTTTTACGTTGTCCTTATTGACGGAAACTGATGTGCTGTACTTTTACGCACGAAAAATTAGACACATGAATCAGCTTAAAATTAGCAACGTATCCACACTTTTGTTGCTTTGAAATGTGCTACTATACCGGAATGCGTGTACCATTCAAATCATTCATCAGATCAGTTGCACATTTAGTCATTTACTTTACAAAATGTGACATTTATGGTACGATTTACGGCTTACACATGGGTGGCGAAGTAATTATATAGTTGTTTTTTCTTCTAACGATTTGTATATGCAATTTTTTGGCATTTGGAATGTTAAAAGAGATTAAGCATGTTAAAAATGCCCCAAACGTATCAATTAGTGAATAAGAACAAGGGCATTCAATTCATGATAAGACAAACATTTTAGGATGAATAGACCATAGGTTACTTTATTTCTTTTCACTTGTATTATTTTACTAAATTCAACTGATGTTTCAATTGAGTCAAGAACATCTTGTACCGAAGGATACTTTCTGAACATCTCTACGTTGGAGGATACATAACAAAATGTTATTTCATTAAAAGGAAGAGCGGTGAGTAGGGGAGCAAAAGATGTTAACTCATTATATATCGTTCGTCCTTATGCATGGGAGAACTTCAAAATCAATCCACTTTTAATCAAAAACAAATGTGCATAAAATTGTTAATTCAAAGGTTCAGATAATCGCTTAATTACATACTATAATAATAATGGGAGTAATGCTAAGGATAATGAAAAGTATTACTAGTACTTCAGTTAGGTTTCGTAGAATTATATTTTATGAAATATTTCTATTAGTTAAATGTCTTTCAGATAAACTTTGCAGACCAATTAGGGTTGAACTCTCTTAAAAAACTGTACTTGATATGACAATATGAAAACAAAAAATTTAATGATGTGGATTAAATGAAAGAAAAGGTACTGTAGCGCATATGTTTAAAACAAGTGTATATATATGTTACGGCAATTTAAACGTTATAACGATAGGGTGATATAATATATATTAAAACTTAAAATAAAAAAAAGAAAAAAAAAAGAAGAAATGATAGCAGTAATTAAAAAACAAATGTTATATATATTTCCTATGCGCTGTTTTATTCTTGAAGCAACAGGTGGTATGATTTTAATTATATTATACAGTATATAGGGGGATGAGAGGCACGCAGAGAAGTTGAAGATTTATAAAGCCTAATTCTTTTGACTTGCAGATATGCTGTTCTGTACATTTTTCAGACATAGGGAAATGGAAGAAGACTCTCTTTCTCTCTCTCGTACACAAATTTGAACCCCTTGCTTTTTCCTGAAATAAATAATTATTACCATAAAAGTTATATTCAAAAAATATTCTTTATTAATTTCTATATTCTTGTTCTAAGTCCATGATGAAATAATAAAAATGTCATTTTGTATATGGATATATAAAAGAACTTACAGAAAGAATCGAAAAACATAGAACACGAAACGATTTGTATAAAAATAAAGGTCAATTTCTAGTCAGCACGCATTATTCAATAGTAGAATTTGTAGAATACATAATTTAAATGGTGAACTAATTACATATCCTCATAGTGATTAGTACGTAAAGAGCATATATCAACAAAAAGGTAACACCTTCTGTTGGTACATTTATAGTCTTTTAAGATAATTCCGATTTTGCACACTTTTCCTATAGTATGATCGCACTTTTCTGACGTTTTTGGGGGAACTTCCTCTTATCCTTTATTTTCAAATGTTTAAAAAAAGAAAGCTTTCTTCGATCGTTCTTAATTAGTATATGTATACATATAAATCCACTGTCAGCTACCATTCTCATTACACCTTTTGGCGTCTTATATAGCAGCAGAATAAATAACTTTGTTTGTTCCTCTTATTACTTGCTCTTTTAGAAGACTTTTTAAAAACAGCAGAATCTTCTTCGCTTTTTCTTTTTAGCTCCACCTCCTTCACCGTCATATGTTGAAGTACTGCTTGGTCTTCTTATACTG
>NW_008481860.1:10583-22142 GCF_000524495.1 Plasmodium inui San Antonio 1 | reverse complement strand
TAGCTCACAATAAACAAGTTTATAAATAGCCGCCTTTTAAAAAGCCTAGAATCAACCTGTTGCTGTACAGCCATTTTGGTTAGAAATAGACAGATTTATAAGGATGAAAAGTTGGGAGGGAAGATGATTGCTCTTATGTATTGTATAATAAAATCAGAATTCAATAGCTTAATAATAATAATAAAAAAAAAAAAAAAACAGTCCTCGTTATAATAATAAATAGTTGTACATCTACAACAAGCTCCGCGTTATGAATTGTGAATATAGCTAATTGCTGCCCCCTTCTTTTTTTTTTTAATTGTTACTAGATGTAGATACTATATTTTATTCATTACTACTTCTCTTTTTAAAGAATCCATTCTGAGGGGCTATACAGTACTATAAAAAAGTATTATTATTTGGTTTATTTGGTTGGTAATAATAATAGTAATTTGTTATTAAATCTTGTTCATATATAGCTTTCTTTTTTGAAAAATGAAAACGAATTAGTTATATACTAGCTATTATGAGAGGATATGTTATGACCCTAATAGGCTACATAGAGAAGCCTCAACTTGAGAAGCCAATGTATTGGCATAAAAAGTTCACATGTTTATGCAATTTTTTTTTTTTTTTCATATATGAACGGTTGACTTATATAGGTATAATTGCTATAACATGAAATAAGTAAAAAACGAGCATTAATAAATGAGAACGAAAAAGAAAAGTTGAAAGGAATGAGAGCCGCAGCGACGGGGGGCGAGTATATATCACCTATATATTATATACAATTAAGAACAAATAGCAAATAGCTAGGAAACACATTTTAGCAACAATTTAAAAATTAAATTTATATTATAAGTCTACTATTTTAATCAGATCATATATGTGACATTTGACTTATAACGTACATAGTTATACTTAGTGAATGATCGAATTATCTATTTTTAAATAAAAAATTGATAATAAGTGAAAGAATAAATATAAGAACTGTTTCTTTGGAGACGTATAAACATTCAACACTGATTGGACGTTTGTTTTTTCTTCTTCTACTAAAAAAAACATCAGACGCGGTTATTTAGGCAGGAAATTCACTGGGCTAAATAAATGAACAATTAGTTAATTAGTTAACGCAATAGATTAACTAATTAGTTAGTTCAAACAGAAGAAATAGTCAGCAATCGTGTTTGTGGACTTCACCCAAATTGCCATAATTGGCACGGTATTAATGTAGAAGTATGGGAAAAAATGAATCCTTTTTTTCTATAGTGCAAGCACTGTTTTAACAACACTTTTTTATGTGTTATGCAGAACTCATTATAATGTATAGCTATTAAAAATGTTTGCTTAGTGCTAGAGAAATCTACTGTGGCATTTTAGAGGAGAAATTCACATTGTTTGGTGAAATTATTTAAATAAAAATGAAATTTTTAGGTCTCATAATTTTAACCTTAATCCGCAATATATATATTTTCGGCTATATCCAAATAGAAACTGTGGAAAAGATGTAAATACTTCCTTTCCTTTAATTTAGTTAAATGTATAAAAAATAGCATGGTCCTTTAAATTAGAAAAGCAACCTTTTGAAAATACACTTGGACTGTTTTGTTACGTAAGGGTTATCATATATATTTCGCGAATTATAATTACGTAATGATCTAATTTGTAATATAAATTAATGGCAGATTTTTTTTCTATTACATAAGAATAAACTTGTTTTACAATTAAGAATTATTTTACCACCCACGGTGCGGTAAATTATTATTAGTGCATTCACAACACGCCCCTTTCTTAATCTTCTGCAATTCTTGCTTTATAGGGGAATTTTTCCCCCTAAGTAATTTTTTTTACGATTTTAGTGGAAGTTCCAAAATTGCAACTATAACACAGCACAACACGTTGCCCCTTTTGAAATTCAAAATTTTATGCTGAATTTTTCTTATTTCCCTCTTTTTAAAACAAGTGATAAACTGAGCTAGGGGAACTTCTTATTAAAGTGAAATATAGCACAACGCTTTTTATAGAAAAACATTGCTAAATGTACGCAAAATAATAACATTAAAATAGAGAAGTATTTATTCTATGTAATTTACGTATTCCAGGTCAAAAAGCGCTGATAAAAATGGAACGGAAAATTAAGTAGAATTTTCCACTTCCAGTTTTAAATAAAACTTCGTAAAAGATATACATCACTTATTATTTTTTTAGAAGAGAAAAATAATATCACTATGAATGATAAATTTCTATCGCGGTAATTGAAAAAAAAAAAAAATTCTATTTTTAGCTTATAAAAATATGTGTTGATGTTTACAAAGAACAGGTTTAATTCTAATCATAATCTCACGTATCAATGATGTTTTTCGTGAGGAAAAAAAATAATAATAAAATCATTCATTAAATACTTCTTCCCTTCAAAAAATTCATACACACTGAAACAAAAAAAATGATAAGTAATTATAAGAATAATGATAATAGTTCAAATAAGTGTTAATACATTCCACGAATGTTTATTTGTTAGGAAGAATAATGTTACATTAAAAAATACTTTTTTAATCTGAAAAAAAATTCATAATAAATTTAGAATTATCTGGAAAAGGTGTAGAATTCTTTTCCTTCAATATATATATCTACTATACATAAAGACAATATCTGTACAAAAATTTCAATGCTTTCTTTCAGCAATCAATTTTTAAGACATTTCTATATCCTCTGTTGAGTCATCCATGCTCTCTCTAGAATAAGGAATGTCTTCTTCTTCGTCATCTACTTCGCCTTTTACTCGTTGTAGGAATTCTCTTCGGGATCGTTCTGGAAATTCTTCACGGAATCTTGTAACTCTTCTGTAGCACTTTAAGTATTTGTAAGCAAGATAAATTAAAGTGAGTGCAGCTGCTAGTCCAAAGAAGGTAGCCAATAGTGGCACGGCAAAGAATTTTTTGTAAAAGTATGATATTAATGCAAATATCAAGACTGGGGAAAGTACTTTATACTTATATAAAAATTTCTTTAACCTTGTTGTCATATTTATACCTTCTGCACCTACCTTAGGGATAACATAATCTTTCGATTTTAATATATTGTATATTTCTCGTTCTGCTATTTTATCAATGGTTCTTAGGGCATTTTTAATTTTTCTCGATAGACGTTTTCTAAAATTTCTGCATTTGAAACTTAACCTAAAAGCATCATAGTCTGTTATTCTACCAAGATGATAACTTAATTGAGCTTTAGGATCTATATTGTTAATAATTTCACCTATTGTTGGTTTAGGTTGTTTATTATTATTAATGTCATCTTCCATCATGGCAAAGTAATCTTGGGTCAAGGCATCATATCGATCTTTGTCATAATCTTCATCATCATCATTTCTGCCAGATTTTCTTACGCCTTCCTTTTCTCCAGCGCTTTTGTGTTCACCAAGACATCGAATAGCTCTAATATCTGATATATGGACTTGGCTGTTTTTTCCCCATGATTCAGCAAAAGAAACAGCTGACTGGAAAATGAAATAAGGTCAGAAAATTGAAAGATGTATTTTACTGTAACATTTTACATATATTCATTTCAGTACTAAAATGCAAATGTGGTGCATTTATATATGCTACGAAGCAGAAATATTAATAATTGCTTAATAGTGACTTTATTTATTATATCTCACGTTATTAGAATAACTCCACGAGTTATTTCCAAGGATAATTGTGATAATATTAATAAGAAGGCTGAACTTAGTCATTTCTCCCTAAATTGACTCATGAATAAATTTAATAACTACTATTTTGGAAAGTTATTTATAAGGTAAAATTGATGACGGTATTTCAAGTATGACATTTTACTTATTTATATTCAGTCATATTTATGTAATTATTTATGTACAATAATAATTTATATTTTTCTTATTTCCCAAACTTATAAGATACCTTTTTCTTTATATAATTTTTAAAAAATGGTAATTATTCATTTAATTCCAATGGACCAGAAGAAGAATTTTTTTATAATGTAATAATTTTTTTAATAATATTCTTTTATTACTCATAAAAGTGTATATTTTATGTTGGAAGTGAACAAAATAATTACTTTTTATCAAAATATAATTTATTTATAAAATTACTTAATCACGGTTTTAAATAAAAAAATGAGAAACTTTATAATTATTTAAGTAAAAATAATTTACATTTAAAAATATTATTTAAGAAAAATAAACGTTAATATAATTTTATTACTTACTATTGTTACATTTTTTTAAATGCAAAAATTCGTGTAAGCGGAATTTCATTATTTATAGTAACATAATTAGAAAGAAATGAATTAAATCTAAAATAGAACAACAACATTGTTTTTTTACTAATTCTCCAAGCTAAGCAGGTAATTACGTTATCGGCATTAAATGTATTTCTTTAAAAACGTGAAGCAATGAAGTGAAGATGAAAGAAAGAGAATTGTAAAATGAAGATATATATTATTATATTATAATAATACAGCAATTTTAAATATTATGTAATATTATATGAAAATGAATATGAAATAAAAGCAATCCTTTTATCAGAAGCAATTAAATTATTTCGTGTCACTATTCTATATTAAAATAATGCAAATTCTGCGATATTTCCTTTTAATGCTAATAATTAATTTCTTCAATGGCGTTTTATTGTGGCATAAATGAATTCTTTACTATCTTTAGGCTAAAAAAATAATCATTCCTGCATGGACATATTCTAGAGTATTCCTAAATAAGTTATACTTTTTTTGATGTTTCTATTTATATGCAGAGTTGTTTTAGTTGATGTAATAAAATTACATGCAATTTTTGATATTTTGACGAAATCATTGAAGTGGGGTTATACCGTTTACCTACCCTATGGGCATCTGTTCAATAATTTGTTAATCATTTCTACGCGCACATTTGGCTTGTCATTATAGCATAATTTAGGAGAAAAAGGGCATGTATATAAAAATATACTATTACAAAAAAGTATTTCAATTTATGAATAAAATATTCCTTGTTTGTGCTGCAAAGTAAAATAAGAGACTACTTTTAATTCTGTTGACCTCCAAAATCGTGTAATTCTAATGCAATTCAATATAAATGGCTGGTGACGTATGAATCAATAAACAGACTAATATTTTTATATGGTCCTATCATATACCGTGAATCATGTCAAGTACAATATACTATAACAATAAATAAAAGAATCCCATGGTGACACTACGTTTCTCATTACATTTGCTGATTTGTAAGCAGGAAGTATCAAATACAGTAGTATATTATTTATGTATGGGAATTCTATTTTATTCTATTCGTTAGGTATGCGAATGGATGATAGTAAAAAATTCTAGAAATGTCACATGATGGTTGTTAGAGGCAAAAAAATCATTAATTGCGTGGAATTTACCTTCCTTTTTATTACACTTTTGGGTATATTGATGCGAAGTTTCGCTGTCCACAAATTTAAGAATAATTATAAGAGCGAACAAAAGCATGTACGTTTATTTATATGTATTTATGTATATGAATTTAAGGTTTCAAAAAGCATGCAATTTCGAAAAATAATAAGATATGTTTCACATTTTAGAGGCGTTCTCAATGTACGAAATAATTACTTGAGTACTGAATTTTGTTACAAAGAAGTAAATAAATCATGAATATAAGTCTCTACCTAGAATAGCATAAAAAAGGTACATGTAGGTCATCCTGTGTACTGTTACTAAATTCTCTCCTTTCGTTAAGTCGTTTATTCGGTCCAACCTATTGTGGGCCTAGTAATAATGATGAGTTTATTAGCATGTCTTACGTTCGTATATTTCATAAAGTTCACTAGACATATAAAAATGGTAGACTCAAAGATGTATGTGATAGCACCTCTAAATGGAAAGCAGCGTATCACGCGTATTAAACATATTCCCACTACTTCGACGCCTCTTTATTGCACCTTACGGGGATGAACTATAGTATTTTATTCGTAATAAAAGGAGGTTCGTTTTTTTTGTCCTCAAATTGTACATGGTGGACATGTACTTTTAATTAAACCGATAGGCTACATAACGATGGTGTTTTGTGTGATGCCATATTGTTACCAACAGTGTGACATCCCATTGGGAACAATTTTTTAATGAATCATCGTATTTGATTTCTTAGTTAATGTAAAAAGAAAAAGAATTCTTTATAATATGCACGTGTTTAACCTTTGCGAAAAAGGCTATTACATTAAGGAGAAAAACATAATAAAATAATATAATAATAAAATACGTAATTCGCTTATAAAGACCTTTGGATGTCAATATACAATTTAATATGGCCTATTAAAGGCAATATGAATAAGGTTACATTAAATTTGCACTTGGCCGTTAAAAGAATTGTAGAAAAACAGAGGCATACACTTTAATAATATTGTGTGTAAAATGATGAGAACATGATATATAAGAAGGGAACGTTTTAAATCTGTGATTTTCACTTGCTGTTCTTGGGTTATTATATGAATAAGAATGGATAGGAGAAATGAAAGGGTGGGTTATGGTAAAGTAGTAATGTCTTTTTAGCTGTTTCATACAATTGAGGAGGCTTGAAGTTTTAGGTAGGAATCATATATACTAATCGGTTTTTTGGTATACTTTGTTAATTCATAATGAATTTTTTCTGAGCCATTTTTTAGAGACTAGTGTCTACCAACTGATTCTTACGAATCTACAGAGTATATGGCGAATTCTTTCATTTTCTCACAAGAATACTAATTTTGTTGACTGTTTACGATATTTTTCAGAGTTACGTTTTTTTTTCCAAGAAAATCATAGATTAAGTTAAAATATAAGTTAAGGATAGTATATAAGTAATGCACAAGGTGTACAAATTTCTAGAAAAATGTGATATTACGGAATTTACACTTATATATAAAATATTTTCTAATTAGAAGCAAATTTGTCAATAAAATAATATTTTTCAAATAACGAAACCTGCTAAGGCAGACAATAGTGGAATCGACAGCGCAAACCAGGTGATTATAGAATGTATGAATAATTAATGTATAGACATAGTTTAGAAAAAACCTCTAAAAATTGCTTCTGAGAAGAGAGTATACATACGTAGGAATTACTTTTCCACTTGTTGTACATTCGGTACGCTAATGAGTGCCTTTTTTTCTATAAGAGTAATTCTTCCTTTGTACGCGTTTGTAAACAATTAAAGTGTTCATGCGCTTATTCCTGGCAAAGGAATTCTGCCCATTCATTCAGAACTTGTGTCTAACATTATCCGATATGCTTAATTTATCGTGAGATAATTATGTGTATGTATATATATTTTTTTGTTGACCGATCCAAGTATTGTACTGTTTCGTTTTTACACTGGTCTCCTTGCTTATCATTTTTTCCAATTTTCCTTATGTCTAAGTTATATTGTGTTTTCCGCCAATTTTGTTCATTTACTTTTCTGTCGGTATGTGCTTCATACAAGGGCTTTCTTTCATTATAGCAAATGTCCTGTTATTTTTTCTTTTTTTTTTTTTTTATCTAAATAATTCTTTCATGTGTGAACAGTCAAGAAGATTCATTTTTGTAAGTGGGAGTTAATATCGATAAAAATGTTCTGCGTCGGCATTTAAATGCACTTCAAAACTTATAGTGCTATATTATACCTCTTGTTAATAGGATCCTTCATTAGAAACTTTCGCTTCTACAATTTTCATTACGATGATTTTTCCCATATAACATCAATAAAGTCTATTTACTTTTCGATTTAGGGGGTTTTGCTCTCTAAGATCGGCTGTTTTCTATTCCTTTTATGGTATTTTCCCGTTTGTTATTCAATGGATCGGGGGAATAGTATTTCAAGGATATTCAATTCTACATCCATACGTTATGTGTCATTTCTGCCTCGTTCATGGCCCTTATTTTTTCAATTTCTTCATCAGTTTTTCCTCTTTGCAATTTTTCTTCTTCAAGTATATCTCTTGGATTCTAAAACGATTAGCAATGAAAGAAAATAGGATTAACAAGAACGGTTTGCATGTGCATATACATATTTATTTCTTTCTAATAAATTACTAACTGGTGAACACGAGTGTACAACGTTTATGCATCTTTATGTTTGTATATATTTTGTGTATAATTTTCATATTACCAAATAGGAGCTCTCAAAATAATGATTTGCCAGGAGCATGGAAAATACAACCAAACATAAGGTTAAGGTAAGAGTGAAGGTATTAACTTTTGAAAATATGGTACACCCACAAGTACCACGCTTTGGAACTAAACTTCTCAAAAATTGACCTAGCGGACTTCCAAGAAATTCGTCTATTAGATGCATTTTTTATATTTATGAATATGATTTAAAAAAAGGAAAAATAATAATAACAAATAAGAGGTATTAATTAGATGTAAAGGAAATGGCAAATCTGTGCTAAAATTTTGTTACATTAATAGGAGCAATGTATATTTTATAATTTTCTATATGGAGAAAATAAATGAACAAATTAAAGATCAGGTAAAAAAAATAAAGAACAATCATGTAATGAAGAATAATTTGAAAATAAAATATTATTTTTTTATAGCTATTAAAAATATTGCAGTAATCTTACAAAATTCAATTAAAAAAATAACATAAAGAAAAAAAGATACAAAGAAGAAACGCTTATAAAATGAAGATTTCTACGAATTTTTATTTTGTGAGACTTTTTTATTTAAAACCACGTTATCATTATGCAAATTATATTAAATAAATATCATAATCAGTGCAACATATTTTTTCTATATAAAATTATTCGTAATAATATTGCAATTTTGCATGCATATAAAAAGAGAGAAATTTACAATATGTTTCTATTATAAAATTTTTCCTTTTCTCCATTTGTTTTAAAATTAATTCTCTTTTTTTCTTAAGGAAAGACTAATTATAAAAATAACTCAGGAAAGAAGCACCGAGGGTAAAACAATAATTCGACCGAGTAGTATAAGAAACATATCAATTCTTGTAAAATAACTTTTCGTAATTGTAAAAATGGATATTTAATTTTTATTGCTTCATTGCGCAGATATTCTTAATTTATTTTAGGGAAAGAGGAGGGCAACTTTTTCTGGACAAACAGTGTGGAGAATATTTGGTTATAACGGGGCAGTCGCATCATTTTTCCAACAAAGAGTCATCATTGTTTTATAAATTTGTTAGAATGGTTTAAACCTTTCTACAATTGTATGTATATACATATGTATGTATATATATATAGAACTGATTACGTTGCGTCATCATAAAAATGCATTTAAGTCCATGAGGAATAATGACGAAAGATGAAAAATATAGAAAGAAAAAATGCTAGTTAGCTCACGGGCGGAAACGAAATTTTTTATAAACCCTTTTTATAATAAACTTCTTCGTCAACTTTCCCTTATTTTATCTTATTTTAATTTGTCCTGAAGACACTTCGCTTGTGTTAGGCTATAGACGTGCGCGCTCTTATAAAGTTGGCGTTATTAAATACTGTATGTCTGTTCAATTCATTTATTTTGACTTCTTCGTAGTAATCGCATTATTCCTTAAAGAAGAAGTAACAAAATGGGGCATGACCCAATGTATACGTGGACTGTATGCTGAGTTGTGCTCCAGTGACGAATAAGAAGAATATACTTATAAAAAAAAGGAATTCCTGTTGTGTTGAAGTTATAATGATAAATCATCAATGCAGAAGTTAAATCCGCTACTTTAATGTTATTAATAGGTAATACTTTGTGCAGTAAATCAGGCGTCTTCAGGCTTCTAATAATGTAATGTCGAATAACTTTAAATAAATGAACCATTCTCCTGTTGGCAACCGTTAACTTGTAGCATTTTTTTAAAAGTAAAAAATTAAATTCTGTATGAAGTACAATGAGTATTTGATCACTCGAAATTGTCTTTATAATGACTATTTGATGCATGAACAATGTTTAAAAGGGCGCTCAAAGAAATTAACAAGCGCATCCGATTGTATTGTGATGGATGTATAGTTTGTATTTAACAAGTAGTACACATATATATATACCTATACACGTTAGATCAATACAGCATAAGTGCATTCGAATGTAAAGCGCAGATACTAGAGGGTTGTTATGAAAACAGACGTCCATTTAAGGTGCACACATAATGATGATTGTATGGTGGGTATATTTTTAATAGCTGCAAGATGTTGATGCTGTGCTAGCATTACATTGTCCATGTAGAATTATGAGTACGGTACTCTGCACATTTCAACGCGTCCCATTTGTGTTCTCCTTCGTTTAAATCCGATAACAGTTATTTATAATCGTCCTTAAACAGGAATGAACTTATAATTAAAAAAAAAATAGGCAATCATATCTGCCTGTAATATCTGGAAAAATATGAACGCACCGTGTGCTTCCGTAGTAATTCTGTTGAAGAGTGAACAAAGGAACAATAAAATTCATCTTAAAATGAATAGTAAAATGGAATGGAAAAAATAGAATCTCATGAATTGTAATATAGAAAAATAGGCATATAGCGTTACTACGCAAAAAGTGTATTGGTTGGGCCTCTTAAAAATTTAAGCATAGCTTATGCACCTGAATACGCGAATAAAGCTTAAAACTTTGCTTCATCGACTATATGTGTTATGTTAAAGTTTACTTCAAAGTGTTAAATCCAAATTGTAACAATAAGAAAAACCGTTTAACTACCTCATTACACATTTAGTTTTACGAAACTTCGATAAAATCAAGCGTCTTGTTAAAGCAAAAAGAGGGTTATGAGCGCGAAGTTAGCGTGCACCACGCATCCGTTAAAGGGTATTCCAACATTATTCAGAAAAAAATAATTCCTATTTGTTTTTAATACTGGGAAGTGCAAAGGAAAGTTACGATTAAGTAACATTTTTGCTATTTTTATTATTATTATTACTATTATTCGTACTATTACTATTACTGTTACTATTACTATTATTATCATTATTACTCTTACTACTATTATTATTATTACTACTGCAACTTCTGTTATTATTGTTATTATTGTTATTGTTGTTATTATTGTTATTGTTGTTATGATTGTTATTGTTGTTATTATTACTATTATTATTATCTCTATTTAATGAAATAAAAGGCATAAATTTCATAGGAAAGTATTTCTGGAAAAGGCGAGAATAATTACTTTCTTAGAAACACCGAATCCAAGGCCATTTCGAGATTTTTGTGGCGACTCTAATTCTGTTCAAATAAATAGATTAATGCATAGCTTCTTTGCAGTTTAAAATGATGTTATCGTTTAATGTGATAAATATGTTTATGTAAAACTATATAAATTTTTAACCTAAGTACCATATTTTGTGCAAATGGAACGCAGTGCAGCATAAGAAGTGTATGTTACGTGAGGCGATGCATATATAGATAGCACCGTTGGGTGTCATTCCCTGTTGCTTTTTGTTTTCATTTTATGTTAAAATAAATCTGTTCTTATGGAAACCGTAAAGAAGTAATGAGACTACAGGTAGCTAGGAAGTAAGCCGTTGTTATGACGATCAAAATATTTTATGTTGACTAATTTTTAATTTAAGTTACATATATGAAGGTATCATTCATTCTTAATATTAATTTATTTCGCTATTTTAA
>NW_008481860.1:7979-10312 GCF_000524495.1 Plasmodium inui San Antonio 1 | reverse complement strand
TTTTTTTGTTGTGTTTCCATCTTATGGTTATGTCGTGATTGCGTTCATTCTTCATTTTCAGTCAAATACACGTTTTTGTAGTTTTTTACCATTCTTACTCATCGTGATGTGTAGTTAATAACATTACAGCGTTTCATATTTAATAAACTTTTGGAAAGAACTGTTAATTGATGTATGTACAGCTGATTCGGATACCTGTCAAAAATGTGTATGATTATAAAACTTCATTATAGGACATGTGTTTAAATATTTTTAAAAGTTAAGAAAAAAAAAAAAAAACAGAATTATACTTTTCGTCATAAATTATATTTGAAACACAGAATAAATACATGTTATGGGACCCATGGATTCCGTGATACATTTATATTACATATACGTTGTCCTTTTAAATAATACTTAACTGCTCCAAAAATGGAATTCAGTTACTCACTCTTTTTATAATTACATATGTATAATGTATATGTTAAAGGCGTAGCATGTCATTTTGTTTATATTTACAATAATAGATTCGTACCGTTACTTCTACTTCAGCAGTACTTCAAATGGGGGATTAATACAAGTTATGTGAATAGGGTAATAATTACATATACAGAGGATGTTAAAAGTATTAATTTTTTTAATATTCGAGAAAATTTATTATATAAGTATAATGCACGCCTTAAGCGTGGACTGTCTTCTGTTAGTTGTGATTTAGTAGCAAAATTGTTCATCGTAAATGATAGAAATATAAGAAAGAAATATTATATATATGTTACTTTGCTATAAAAGAATAAATGAAATACAGGAAAAGAAAAAAAAAAAAAGAAAAAACTTTATAACTGTAATAAGCTTTTCTTTTTAATCTTTAGATTTCTGGTTCAAAAGAATAGTTATTTTTTTTTCTATAGTTTGCATAACAAGTATTTATCACAAAACGAAATTTAAGATTATTAGAATACAAATATAGAAAGAAGTAGAAATTAAAACACAAATGAGTATTTACGTATTTACCGAAACAATAATGAATATGCAAAAAAAAAAAAAAAAAAAAAAAAAAAAAAGAAAAAAAAAAAAGAGGAAAATTCGTCAGTTACTGATTCATTTTTAGAAACATCTTTTTCGTTTCTGTAACTAGCCCTTCTGAATACTTCTTTATATATAATTAAGTACGCTAGTCTGAGATCTGTTATCGTTTTTTTTTTCTTTTCATTTTTAAACGCGTTATATATAATAATATGTTTTTTTTTTCATTTATTTTAGATATAATTATGTTTCTATATGACCATTTGCCAATTTTAACTGTACATATATTATTTTTTTGTTTATGTACCTATGTTTTTATAACCTACCGTGTTCTAAAATTTAAATTTTTCTCTTAATGCTTTAAAATGGATTTGCATTTTTATGTTAAGTTGTACTCCTATTTCTGGTTAAGTATAATTTTATTTTTTTTCTGTAGAAGATTTTGTCCATATTTAATTGCATGAAATAGAAGAAGGACGCGAGATTTAAAACAGCGGTTTGTTTTGAATAAATGGAAGTTATTCATAAAAAAGTGTGCGCAATGAATATATAGGTAGGTATGTACTTCTTTTCATTTTGGATAGTATGAAATAGTTTTCTTTTTATTTTAATAAAAGTAATGGATGGAAATATTTACTATGACGAAGAGATCATAACCCCAACTACTACTAGAATAGACGGGAAACCAACACTTGGTTCTTTTTTTAATAAGGATGGTTTATTATTGGCAACGTATGGATGGTTGGTTCGGAATGCTATAGGTATTATAGTAATGATTCATGGTCTTGGTTCACATGCAAGATTAAACTTTCTGAGGCACAATGTTGAAATCGTGGATAACTCCAAAGTTATATTAAAAGATGAAAACAATTTTTACGTGTACAAAAATAGCTGGATAGAGCATTTTAATAATATGGGGTGTTCTGTGTATTCCTTAGATTTACAAGGACACGGATTGTCCGATGGGTGGAACAACTTAAGACTTAATATTAACGAATTTGATGATTTAGTGCTTGACGTAATACAATATCTTAATATAATTAATGATGAATTATGTTTAGAAGAAGAAATAAATGCATCGAAGGCAACTTGGGAAGACGTTAAGGATTGTGCTACGCTATGTGATGGCGACAATGACCGTAATATTGATGAATGTAACAGAAACAGGCGGAGTGATAATGATCCCAGAAGAAACAAGGATCTCCAACGTGATAAAGATGCCAGAAAAAATAAGCCTCTCCAACGTGATAATGATCCCAGAAAAGACAAGCATCTCCAACGTGATAACGGCCCCAGAAAAGACAAGGATCTCCAACGTGATAATGATCCCA
>NW_008481860.1:0-7969 GCF_000524495.1 Plasmodium inui San Antonio 1 | reverse complement strand
TCTCCAACGTGATAATGATCCCAGAAAAGACAAGCATCTCCAACGTGATAACGGCCCCAGAAAAGACAAGGATCTCCAACGTGATAATGATCCCACAAGAGACAAGAATTCCCAACGTGATAATGAACGCTGCTGTAATAAAGAATGTAAGAATAATAAATGTTCTTCACTTCCAATATTTATAATTGGTCACTCAATGGGTGCAAGTATTGCTTTAAGAACATTACAACTCTTAGCGAAGACACAAAACAATGGAAAAAGAAAATTAAACATTCAAGGATGTATTGCATTATCAAGTATGATTCGTTTTCATAAAATAGGTTCACCACGTTCATATAAATATAAATATTTTTATTTACCATTCTCAAGATTAATTAGTGGCTTCTTTCCAACGACAAGAGTTGTTAGAAACAGGAGATTTAAAAGATGTCCCTATATGAATGATATTGTTAATTATGATAAAATTATATACAGAAAGGGGGTCACCTTAAAATATTTATATGAACTTCTAAAAGCAATGAGTAACTTAGAGCATGATATGGAATTTATCCCCCGTGATATTCCTATATTGATAATTCATTCTAAAGATGATATTATATGTGGTTACAAAGGTGTACTAGTATTTTTTAATAGATTACGTAATGATAATAAGAAATTGATCACGGTAGAAAAAGTGGATCACTCATTGACCGCAGAGCCTGGGAACGGAAAGGTCTTGGAAAGCATCGCAGATTGGATTGCACATTTAAACACAAAGAAAAAACTGGCCGAACCTTTAGGGAAAAACTAAAAGAGAAAGCTATTTTATTTTTATTGATAAAATGATCTTAAACTTATGCCAGTTATCTCAAAAGAGAAAAGAAGAAACCATTATATGAAAATTGATAATTTTCACATTATATATGGGCAGGCACATATATGCAGACTTCTATTTAATTTTTTGTTATTTTTTTCTTTTTGGTATTCCACCGTTTTTTTTAGTCATCCGTGTAAATAAATTACGTCTAAGACAACTGACATTTTGAAATATTTTTTACACTTTGTTTATCCCACCATTTTGGTTAAAAAATAAAGAAAAAATGTCTAAAATAATACTAATTATGTATATTAGAACTTTATTTATTCCTAAAGATTAAAAAACGAAAATTAATCATAATATAATATTATACTTTCATTACATATTATATATTCCACTTCTGAGGATCTATTGCGTAAATAGCGGGAAAAAGGTTGAAGGAGTCGAATTATTGATCATTTCACGTTTACATCAATGTATTCTACTTTTTTGCAATTATTGAAATATTAGGAATGTATGTAGGGCATTTCCTATTCTATGTCAAAGGAAGTGTAAAATGAAAAATCCCAGAATTAATCTTTTCCGAATAATTCTCATGCGTCCATAGGAGTAGATGCATATGCGAATAAGAGAATATTGGTAAATAAATTTTCCCTAACTGCGCAGAAGTACGCTGCATGTAATAAGAAAATTATAAGGCGAAAAAAGTGGAAAAGTAGTCTTCATATCTTTTAATTTCTATAAGGTACTTTGCCTAAAAAATCATAATAATACCTTTCAGAAGAAAGGGTTTAAAATGTTTTAAAAAAAAAAAAAAAAAAATTGAGCATTACACGAATGCCCAAATATATAATAAGACGAAGACAACTTTAAGCAAAGAAAAAGGACAAATATTCTTAAGGAAAATAACTGATAGAACTAACTCAATGAAAGAAAATGGTGTTAAACTTAAAATGATAAGTTCAACCTTTTAGGTAAATATGTTGAAATATGAATAAAGTAGAAATTCCATACTGCTGCAGCGGAGGCAGCACTCAATAGAAATGTGCCAAATAAAGCATAAAGTTAGTATCTGCCAGAGCCCATGAATAAAAACGTCACGGTTGCACCCTTTTTTTGTAAACAGTGTCTATAACTCAAATTTTTACCACAAGGGACACTGTTGCTACAACATGCATTTTTATTTCTCCGTATCCATGAAATAAGAGCGATTACATGCGCTCTGTAATCGTAAAGCGCAGGGGTCGAAAAAAAATGATAAAATGAGAATTATATCGTTCAAAATAAAATTGTTTCACGTGAGTTCAAAATGAATGATGTTATACAGGTTCAACTACTTCTTAAAAGCAGTGTATGTGTAGTATTCCTAATTAGCACATTAAAACCTCACCTTACCTGTGCAGATAGAATTGGTTGTGCCATCCATTAGAATTTCTATTGGTTAATACAATTTGCCCCTAACCAATTGACGGATCAATATGATGCTTGTTAATGGGACACACGAAATATACGGACACATGCTCTGTCAAAAGATGTTCTTCTAAAGGGAACGAGACACCTGCGCCATGTCAATCCATCTTGGCACAAAAAAGCAACATAATTCATTGAGGTGAAAAAAAATTACCAAGATATATATCTATGTATATATATCCATTTCTGCGATAAGTTGAGCCTTAAAAAATAGTTTTTCATAGAATGAAAGGTATAAATATACGATATTTTTACAAACCCAATACTGTATTTTCAGGAACTATAAAATATAGGAATGAAAGTACGAATTGTACAATTTCAGAGTGATCAATCGAAAAACATACATAATGATCTTTTTCTTGTTCACATGTGACTCAATCATTATAATAATCTTTTAGTACACTCAACACGTTTGTTCACTTAAAGAATTTTACATGAGAGATGAAATTCTCTAAACGAAAAAGTTAAAATTTTAGAAATTCTAGAAACATGAAATTTTTCCACTATTACTACGTAGTTTAAACTGTCCATAGTATTTTATAAATAATTTATTTTACTATTATTACAATTTTATTATTTTTTTTTCTAAGTTATAAAGGATGAGGAATAGCTATGTATTCCTCTTTTTTTCTCTTCAGAGAAGAACTGAAGTTTTCTTTCTTGCCAGTTTTAAACATATTTTCGGATTCGTTTATAAATTAGGCCTTTCCTATTGGATCCTTTCTTGTTTAAGTATTTCGTTATGCATCATGTGTATAGATATACATATAGATATATATTATATGTAGTATTATATTATATACATAGTACATTAATTCCAATCAACTAAGAACTTATGGACGTATTCCTAAGTGATACATTTCAGTAAAAAAAAGCGCCTTAAGGTTATCTGGATAACATACTGATAGTGATATAAATAAGCATGCAGAATATTTTCATTAAATGTTCTTTTTTTCTTTATTATGACATGAATTCGACCCAATTTTTATCATTCACGGTGCAACAAGTAAAATTTATAAATATTATAAAATTCAGAAAAAAAAAAGGTTGGGAAAAAAATGCTAATTATAAGATGTTCAGAACAGCGCAATTTCGGTAATGTAAAGAGGATTTAGAATATGCAAATAAAAATAGTCATTTCTCATTGAAAAATGTATGTAATATTATATATGATAACTATTTTTAATCCATTTATTTTTATACCCTTAATATATACATTAAAAAAATTAACTTCCTTTAATATTATCGGTTCAATAAATTTATTATTCTTTGTTTTTATAAAGTATAATATTAGTGCAAAATTAGAAGAAAAAAAATACTACGTATATCGGAAAAAAATGATGATTCATTCCACGATGAAAATATTGATATAAGATCATAAGTTGCGCTTTTTATATTATTCCTGTAACTTCGTGATAATAAACATTTTTTTTCATTATTGTCTTAAATTTAGTACAGGATGTTGTTTGTGAAAAATTCATTACTTCTTATTTATTCAATTTTCATAAAATTGTTCCTTTATTGACACGAGAAAGATTGATAAAAATTTAGAGCAACCTAAGAAAAGAATATAAAATTCATTATAATAGCAGAAAATAATTAAAACTATAACTACAAATTTTACTTAATAATTTTACTAATTAATTCCATTATAAATGCGTTAAAAAGTTTCATCAGAGTTCTATAATGTATTTTTTTTTAAATAAACATAAGTATATATACATATTACGGAATTAAATTCATTCGTGAATATTTATTTACGTTATAATATTATACGCCGTGAATTTTAATTTTTCTCTCTCACTCCTTCTTAAGCTGAATTAAATTAAAAATAGTAAATTTCAAAATGTCGAATTGTAGCAATTACACTAACAATCAAGATGCAGATAAGAACGACAGCGCTGCTAACACGTTAAACGCAAAGAATTGCCTAATGAAAGGAAAACTATCTCCATTAAACTGCCTTATCAAGGTTATTGCAGTAACCCTCCTAATTCTGGCCCTTCAATACTCCAACGAAAATGTAAGATATTCATGAATATGAGGCAATAGTTTTTTTTTTTTTTTTTTCTTTTCATTTATATTATAAAGTTATTAATATACTAGTGAATGTTTGATTGCCCCCACATATAATTCATGCATAAACCATTCCTGTCACCAATTCAAGAAGCACGGTATTAATGGAAGAAGCGTAGTGAGCGACTTAGAGTCAAGCAATGTAAGAAGCTTATCCGAAATGCACTCCAATCTTGGAGGATCAAGAGAGAGTTTATATTCTTCTCATGAAAATATTAATGAAAGAAGAAACAACAGGGGTAATGTTGGTAGCCAATGGAGAAGTCATGAAAATCTGGAATCATCATCTTACTATGGTACCTATAATAACCACGCCCCCCGAGAACCTGGTCAACAAAACATGGGTGAACTGAATTTAGACAGTTTTAGTTCAGGGATATTAAAAAAAGTTAAGGAAAATGCTATATATGTCGTACCAGGTATAATAGCAGGTTATTATGCATGGACACAAATAGGATCACAAAGATTTTTATTGATAGCTGCTATTATAGGATTATTCTTGTTTGCAAGGCATAATAACTCCCGTTAACAGTGGCATATACTTATAGGAACAAAGAAACTACAAAAAATTTACTATGTACATAGGAATGACACACTAAAAGTTTATTGCTGATTAAAAAACAGAGTTCATAAAACAATGCCCAATTTACGAACCTTAAGGGGCGCAAAAATGTTCACGTTAGAGGGTCTATGTGCATATAAATATATATATTGAATATTCTATACCCTTTATAAATAAACTCCATTTCTTGTTTTTTCATCATAATATTTTCCTACATAACACGTCTTAGCAATGGGAATATTATTCCACCTAACGTTTGTACCATATTTATGTTCTGTTTTTTATCCATTCTTACATGACACCTGTTGAGAAAGGACGTGATATGTTGTAAGATAACTATAATTGTGTTTATAGAAAAGAAAAAAACCGAGAAGGATTCTACACATATATGTGCACATATAAATATACATCTACTATTGTTTTGGATGTCTAGCCCAAAGAATTTTGCAATGCTTAATACAATATCATATGTTTACATACATATATACACATCTTAAGGCATACTTGTATTTTGATGTCTTGACTTGAATGTATCCCTTACATATTCATGCTTTATTAACACTTTTGAATTATATTCAAATACATGTTAAGAAACTCAAGGATAAAGGAAACTCTGGTGTATTGTTAAAGATATAATAATACTTTAAGGGATAGAACTTTCACAATATATAGGAGGAATAAACTTTTTCAAAGGCATATGATCAAAGTGTATCATATTTTTTGGCACATTACGTATGTGTTACAACGAATGTAAATTTAAATTTCGCTCTGTTCTTAGGTTTTATGAAATGTTTTGATGTGATGTATGGATGAATAATTATTACGACTTTTAATGCCTTATGTGTAACTGCATTAGTGCTCGTTTGGAGACGTTAGATATGTACATGTTTCTCGAGGTGGTGCTAAGCGCCTGTAACGTACTCAGTTGTGCAGCTCAAATAAATTCGACCTTAAGTGCGCCGAAGGATGTAGAAGAAAGCATTATCCATTTTTGTACTAAGGGAAAAATAACATTAAAAAGAGTCCCACATGAATGAATTAAAGGTGAAAAAGAATAAATACTGGTAAGTGTGATCAGGAGGGTTTTATTTATGAGAGGGTAAATAGACTTCTATAAAAACGGAGTTATTTGTAGATTTAAACATAAAGGTGATTAACCCTTTGGGTTTTAATATAATGTGTAGAAACTCCTGATAGCATCATAGGACGATGTGTCATAAGCTGAAATTTCTCTCTTTCCTAGTTCTAAATTAAGAAGAAATATTCAACACATAATAGGAAAGAAAACGAAACGTTGGAAGGTCCATTTTGTACAATCTGCATGTAAAGTTAAAATAGGGGCAACTTCGATCATAGCAATAGGAACGGTACCGAACATAATGAATGGGTTATATGCTTAGAAAGGATGAAAAAATACTCTATCATTTTTGAAATGTTAATTTGAGTAGTTCCGCCAGAGTTAACTAGAGGCTTGTGGTATTAAGAAATTCTATATGTTTTTTTACATTTGCATCTTCTGGGAATGATGGTAATTTATTAGGGTGATAGAAGAATAAATGGAAGTCCTTTATAGAAAGGCAATAATGCCAAACTTCAACATCAGAGAAGGATAACGAACAGGAAAAAATAGAGCGAATGTTAGAAGTAGAATAAATCCTTTATTAAATTGCTTGTTGCCATGTTATACAAACAGTTTAGGAGTTGTTTTATTCACATAGAAACATATTCAAAATGAGATAAGTATGATGTATGTAATGAACCATTTACGCATATTTCATTAAAAAAGGTAAAATGTGAGTGCAGTAGAATCATTTCGGTAAAATGATTGGAACCCTGGACTTGAAGTTGAAGGAAACAATGGTACACGATTTTAACTGGTACTTGAAATGACATTTCTTTTTTTTCTAAAATTTCTCTTTTTCCTTTTTTGTTGGTGGATATTTGTGAATAGAAACTCATTCTGAACTTATTATCCTTTTTTGTGTTACGAGGAATAATGCTGTCCCATGATTCCACCGGGGACAAATTGTCTAAGCATAAACAAACAACACTTACTGAGACGAAGTAGAAACGATGAACAAAAAAAAAGCATATATTGTGCGTGGAAACTATTTTAAAAGCGCAATACATTTGTGGGCTTGTCTGACAAATGCATTTTTGAAATGTGCGAGACATTATTTTGGGGGCCTGTACCAAAAATTTATGTATATAATTCAACAGAAAAACCTTAAAGCTTTAGGATAGCAGTAGTAGGAAATGGGCCAAAACACACTATCAATTCGGACTTCTCATTTTTATAAAAGGTTGAATAAGATCTCATACACTTTTAAAAAAGTTACAAATACGATACGATTTAGATTATATAAAATAGTGAATTGGAAGAGTAGTATTAAGTAGAAGGGGATTTATCTTTCGCTGCACTCTTTCAGTAGACGAAACGAGTAGGTTTCAGAATATGCTCTTCTTTTACATTTCTCGATTACGGCACTATCGTTAGTGGGTATCCATTTTATTCAAAATATAGATTCAACTTTAGTAGAAGTACAAAATAGTTTTCAGTGTATCATAAAGGTATGGGGAGGATAAAAATATGTAAAACATACTGATTAGGGAAATCATTAGACAAAGCATAGGCACAAGGGAAGATATTTTATGATGGAAAATGGGAATATAATTATATATATAATTGAAATCGTTTGTTAAAGGAAGAATACATGTATGACTTTAGAATTTACAAGATCATTCAACTAAAAGCGGGGATAATTATTCAGTTATAAATACAGTTATGACTTTATGAAGAGGGTTACGCATAATGGTCCGTGTTTAAAATAATGTTATACAGAACAATAGTGCTACATGAGTGAATTGTCACAGAATGCGCACAGTCTACTATGGAGAGTGGAACTACTATAAATGGGATAAATTTTTATAGCCTTTGCGCCCGCAGAATAGTATACACCTGAAAAGGAGAACAAACATAAGAGGAATAAAAGGGTGACGGAGAAGTTTAAAAGGGTGAAGGTAGCACAAACCTATATGATGATAAACTTCATTATAATGATAAG